>NW_026068284.1:70257-131139 GCF_014885135.2 Alexandromys fortis | reverse complement strand
GAAAAACCAAAAAAAAAAAAAAAAAGAATATATTTCTAAATCAGTGTAATTTTAAGAAATTGAAATTACATTTATTTATTTTTCTGTGTGTCTGTGTGGAGATACATGTTATAGTTTATGTGTGGTGGCTGGAAGACAACTCATTGTAGCTTCTTCTTTCCTGATTCCACATGGAATCTGATTGAAAACACATCATTAGGCTCGGTGTCAATGGCCTTTAACCACTTTTATCATTCAATAATTTCACACGTGTATAGAATTTGCTCTGATAAATCCCATCATGAAATTGCTGTTCTTCCCCTCCTGCCATATATCCCTCCCAACTACATGTAATTTTTTTTCTTGGTTGCCTGGCTGTTTTCTTTTTTTTTTTTAATTGAAAAAAAAATTTCTGCCTCCTCCCAGACTCCCATTTCCCTCCTTTTTAACATCCTCGTAAGACCATGTAATGGTGTTTGTATGTGCAGGGCTTTAAGAATGTCTATTGGTGCATGGGTCACTTCTCAGGATCCAAATCCCTTAAAAAGCTGGGTTTTCCCCCAATAACCATCACTTGCTAATAGCTCCTCAGCTAGGCTTGTAAATTCATGAGCTGCTTCCTAATCCATGCTAATCTTTTTCCTGGTTTGACCTTGTGTGTGTGTTGTGCATGTGGGCACAGCTGCCATGGAATTCATATGGGCAACAGTTCTGTCATGTCCCGCAAATGGAATTTCCTGACAAACATCCACCACTCCTGACTTTTACAATTGTTCCTTCCCTTCTTCCCTGATGGTCCCTGAGACTTGGAATGGACAGATTCATGCTTTAGATGACCCAGTCTGTGGCCGTGGGGGCCTCCAAGTCTCTTATTCTTTGACCATTAGAGGTTCCGGTGTTATTGCCATCTACTTCAAATGGTGGCTTTCTTGTGAGTGTTGAGAGAAGAACTAATGTATGGATATAAAGAAATGTTAGGGGGAAGTTTAATATAGTTTCCATTAAACAGAATAATAGTACTAAATTCTCTTTAATGCTTAATAATCCAGAGACTCTTGACTGCCAACACTTTTGCTGGAGACTTATTCCTCAAGGATTTAATGTCCGGTGTCTGTGGGACATTTGAGCCTTTTCAATCCCTGATTACCAGCAGCAGAGTGGAGCAGAAGTAGGGAGCCCTCCCAAGTTTTACATTTCTTCCTTAGAATGCTCAGGTACTTGAGCCTAACATCCAGGTCTAGGGTCTACAGTGTTGGGACCCTTGGCCCCTGAGAGGGGTTCTTGTCACAGGTGCAAGACCTAGAATGCCAAGACCGTTGGCCCTTCCAGAGTCCTCAAACACTTTCAGGGAGGTAGATACCATCCTTTTCCGCCCCTGGCTTTTCTCAGCCTTCTGTCTTTCTTCAGCATCAGTGTCTGCCTTCTCTGTCTTTCTGTGGTTCCTTGTCGCATCCTCTCCTACAGCTCCCCATTATTTTTGCCTCAGCCTGTGTGGCCCAAGAACTCTTCCACTGCCCCTTGCTGTCCCTGGTGCTACAACAAGGGCTGCTGCCTCTGCAGAAACAGCAGGTGATGCTCTATGAGCTGCTGTCTCAGGTGCCATCTCCTCTTCAAGCTACCAGCTTAGCCCAGGGTGTCATGAAAAAAACAAAATCCCAGACCCCAAACTGACAAGAACAGACTACAAGGGATGTTCTTCTAATGGACCTAACATTACAACAGCAGAGGGCAAGCTGACCCAGAAAGAGAAGCAAGCTGCCAGCTCATACAGAAGAAATGGGGGTGCAGCAAATATCTTTGCATCAGTGACTTCAAACCCTTCATGCTAATGGAATGTTGTGGAGTGTACCAATGGCAGCCATCCCGCTGGGCCACCAGGGCAAGTGTTGCCCTCTGACCCAGGTGAAATGGCTGTAGAGCCTTCTGAGGTGTATACCCCGGGATAAGATGCCAAAATGTAAATCCTGACAAAACCTCTTAAAACTATTTGAAAACACCCTGGCAGGTAGAGCACCTTCTGGAACTGGAGCTGGCGTGCATATGTTTGTGCATTGCAGTTTGCACAAGGCATCTGTGCACTGTTTCAAGGCACCAGGGTACAACCAAGGCATTATGGTAGGCTTCTGAATGGGAACTGCATAAGGCTGACAGGCAGAAGTCCGGGCTTGGGAGTCTGAATCACATGAAAAGAACATTTAAAGGACATTTACAGTAGAGTCAAGGAAATCTCCAGATTGCACTAACAGTTTCAGAATTTAACAGCACTTAAAATTATTGAACATTTATAAATGGGACTTAATATCCCAGGGCTGGAGGGAGAGGCAGCTCCCTGTGATCTGTTGCAGAAGGACAAGCACTACTTGGCATTTTAAACACAATTCTCTGAAAGTAATTGGTGTGAGATGGTAGCAGGAAAGGACAGACATTTTAACAAAAGACAATAAGTGGGGTAAAGTAGGTCTAAAAGTGATCTGAGGTGTAAAAGGACATCTAAAGAGCAATGGGAAATGCAGTAACCACTGTGTCTCCTTACTGATCTGCTTTGCCTAGTTAGATAACAGATTAATGCAAGCAGAGAGGTGCTGTAGAAATCAGGCAGGGATGATTTTGTTCTATGGCACTGGGCAAGTCTTTAGACCACACCAAAACTTAACAGAAGGCTGGGTAGCAATGAAGACTTAGTGCATATACAAAGATTCACATTGAAGCCAGGTATGGTGGTATACACATTTAATTCCAGCACCCAGGAGACAGAGGCAGGTGCATATCTGTAAGTTTGAGGCCAGCATGATCTACAGAGTGAGTTCCAGCACAGCTAGAGCTACATAGTGAGATCCTGTCTCAAAACAACAAACACTCAGAAATAAAACAAGCAAACAAACATCCCCTAAACATTCAAACTGAAATCCTTAAGATCACCCACTTTAACCATGAGAGTTTTGAGATTCAGATGGCTTTTGAGTGAGTCTGGCAGTAGGTTTCATGACTACAGCAAAGGTCTCAAAGTCATTGTGAGTGCCCTCTCAGGCTGTGCAGGGAGTATGACAGGGGAAGCTTTAGTGTGAGGTGTCAGGGGGTCCTTTGGAAGCACTCACTAATCTTGGAGGTTCCTAAAAGGTCCCAGAGGACAGAGTCCTTAGTCTTCATTGCAAGCAAGAAGGAGGTGGGAAGGCCTGCCATGGGACACACAGGAGGGGAAGAAAAGACCTATCATCAGGGAGCTGGTGTGGATAGGGTGACCTCCTGTGTGCCTGAGACCTGTAGAGGCCCCTGAGGAGCAAAGGGTCCCTCTGCCTCTCAGCTTCTTACCTCTGCCTTGGACATTCCAGAAAGTTCAACAGAGGACACCAATAAATGCAGGATTGGGGGTATGGGACCCAATCAACCACGTTTGGAGGCAAATGAATCTAGTTAGTGGTGGTGACATCATATACCCAACTAGAGCTTTCAACCTCTCTGCTGGCATTTTCCTAAAGGGCTGCCTGATATGGAATCTATCTGCCAAAGCAAGCTTTAATATGGAACTCAGAGGCATTTTCTTTTGGAAGGCCAGACATGAACTTTCACAAATGATGGGTTTTCAGAAGAGACTGGATGGAGTCGGTGATAAGGCTTTTACTTCATTGTTTTGCTCATCCCACATGGTTTTCAGTTTGTATACAAACAATTAACAAGCATGCAGTTCACAGAACCGCAATAACCAGTTGAGCCTGGCAAGGAGGTACCTTTCTTCTTAGAAGACACATGGTTGTAGAGCTCCCCAGTAGTTACCGGGAGGATTAATTAAGAGTGGGACTTTGATTCAATACAAAATTTTGAAAAGAAGTTTTTGTGTGCTAACTACATTTCTTAAGCATAACTAGTTAAACTAGAAGTTTGTGATTAATAATTGTAGAAAAACACAGCAGTGCTGTTGCACTTTCTGAGCACTTCTGCTCCCTTGCTGGGTGCCTGGGAACACAGCCTTGGTAACCTTAGTAACCTGTGGGCCTGGGACAAAGACTTTAGTGCTTCATTTGCATCAGAATCTAGCTGGCTGTATGAAAGCAAATCTCTTTGGAGACTTTGTTTTCAGATCTAATGGGGTGCCTACCAGCACCCAGGTGAGAAGGGAATTTTTCCTCTGGGACTGGCTTAGTGACTCAGACCTTATTCCATTATCTCTAGGGGTAAGGGCATAAACAATTAATTTCCTGGGGCTATGATCTTATGTTAATTGAAACCAAGGTGAGGAGTAAATATAGAATATTAATAGCTTGTTACCTTAGAGCAAAAGGCCAGTAGATTACATCTTCTATAGTCTGATGCTAGAGAATTTAGGGCTATGCAGACTTGTTTATCAAAAAGAACAGACAAATTGTCTCTCTGTTCAGTGCCTCCTGCTTAGGACTCCTTTCTTGTCAATGAATCCTGTCAATAAGGATAGTTGTGGGAGACAAGCAAAAAGATTTGACCATTAGAACAAAGGTTTGGCTGAGTGAATACTTTCACACCAGGGCTTCACAGTGTGGAAAAAGGTTGCTCATACAGGAAAAGTCAGGTTTCAAGAATGATTTATACACAGTTGGAATATCATGGAAGGGAGAAACGTCACGATTTCATAAGATTTCTATTTAATTGACAATGACTATCCAAAATACAAGTCTTCCCTATGTTTTTCAAGTGGGCTTCCTCATATGGAATGTACAAATTCCCATGAGTCTATCCAGTGGCCGCTTACCTGTGGGCTCACATCACTGGTGAGTGGGAGAGAAGCCTCCATGTACAAGCTGCTATGAACATAGTTGAGCAAGTGCCGTTGTGGTATGGTTAGGCATCCTTTGGGTATATGCCCAGGAAGTCTTGAGGTAGATCAAGATCAAGTTTCAGTTTTCCAAAGTGGCTGTAAAAGATGACAATCCCACCAGCAGAGGAAGAGTTTTCCCCTTCTGCCTCATCATCTTCAGTGTAGGCTTGCATTAGTGTTTTTGATCTTAGCCATTCTAACAGGTATAAGATGGAATCTCAAATACATTAATTTTTAAATCCCTGATAGCTAAAGATGTTGAAAAATTCTTTGTTTCTTGGCCATTTCATATTCCTCCATTGAGAATTCTCTGTTTAGATCTGTACACCATTTTTAATTGAGGTATTTTTCAATGTCTAGTTCTTGATTTCTTTATATATTTTGAATATCTGCCTTCTGTCAGGTGTGGGGTTGGTGAAGATTGTTTCACATTCTATAGGCTGCTATTTTATACTATTGACTATATCCTTTGTCTTACAGAAGCATTTCAGTTTCATGAGGTCCCATTTATTGTATATCTTAGTGACTACACTATTGGTGCTCTACACTGTTGGTGCTCTTTTCAGAAAATTACTTTATATTTTCTGTGGCTATTGTGAAGGGTATTGTTTCCCTGATTTCTTTCTCAGACTGTTTATTGTTTGTACATATGAGGGCTACTTTTTTAAATTTAATTTTGCATGCAGTCACTTCACTGAAGTTCTTTATCAGATGTAGGGTTTCTCTGGTACAATTTTTGAGGTGACTTGTGTATACCATCTTATCATCTATAAGTAATGATACTTTGACTTCTTTCTTTCAAATTTGAATCCCATTGATCTCATTTTGTTCTCTTATCGTTCTAGCTAGAACATCAAGTATTATATTGGATAGATATGAAGAGTGGACAGCCTTGTCTGTCTCTAATTTTAGTGAAATTGCTTTGAATTTCTCTCCATTTAATTTGATGTTGGCTATTGACTTGGTATATATTGCATTTACTAGGTTTAGATATGTCCCTTGTATCACTGATCTCTCTAAAGCTTTTGTCATGTAAGGGTGTTGGTGTTGGATTTTGTCAAAGGCTTTTACAGCATTTAATGAGATAATAATGTGGATTTTTCTTTTAGTGGTTGTTTACATTGATGGAATTTCATATGTTGAACCATCCCTATTTCTCTGTTATGGAGCCCTCTTTATCATGTTGAATGATGTTCTTGATATGTTCTTGGATTTGGTTTTTGAGTATTTTATTGAATATTTTTGGATCAATGCTCTTGATGGAAATTGGTTTCCTTCTTTGTCTTTGAATCAGTTTGTGTTGCCTCTGAAGTTTTTGTTTGATTCTGAGGTTTCATTTTCAGTATTATTTTAGTTTGGGTTTTCTAAGATATTCTACTTCTTTGTTAAGTTCTACTTCATTGTCTTAAAACATTTTTAATATTTTATTCAACCATTTGTATTTTATGGTCTTTATTGAGACATTTATTTGCATCCTCTTTAAGATTTATGAAGATATTATAGCTTCTGCTTTCCAGTTCTTGTCTTCTGTTTCAGCTAAATTGCTTTCCTCAGGGCCTATTGCAACACAGTGGCTGGCCTCTGGAGGAGGCATATTGTCTTGTCTTTTAATCTTTGTGATATTGCAGGTGGACCCAGGCCTCTGGAGTCATAATGCTTGAAATGTTTCCTGGCAGTTTTGTGCTCTTGCTCTGTAGGTGCTCTGTTCTTTGGTTCCTGTTGCTCACTCTGGATCTTATTCACATGTGGTGGTGGTGATGAAGTAAGTGCCTTGTAGAGAAACATTCTTCACATTGGCAAACATCAGAAAGGAATGGAAATGGGCTATAATGAAAGGCTTCAAGGGCTAACAGGTGACACTAGGGGAAGCTGAGTCCTGTTTTTATTTTTGCTTTTGCTTGTTCTTTCTGGAGAGTTAAATCAGGGCTCATGCTTGACAGATGCAAACTCTAAAATTGAAATCAAATTGGTACCTAACTAGAATATTCACCTCTACTGATGAGACTTAATGGTGCAAGAAGGTACTTTGAAAGCTGCCTAAGTAGAAAGGTAATCATCAACATCATCCAGCTAGTAAACCAATGACTCACAGCAGCGACCAGTCTGCAAGTTATCCTGGTGTGATAGTGGAACAAACGTCATCGCAGGGTTTTTACTGCTTTATAAATAATACCATTCAAAATTTCTATTTTCTCCTCTCCACCCATTTCACTCCTCCCCTCCCCCTTCTCCCTTCCCCTCCAGTCCTAAGAGAGGGCAGAGTACCCTGCCCTGTGGGAAGTCCAAGGTGCTCCCACCTCCATAAAGGCTTAGGTAAATGTGCATCCAAATAGATTAGGATCCCAAAAAGCCAGTACATGCAGTAGAGACAAATCCCAGTGCCATTATCATTGGCTTCTCAGTCTGCCCCAATTGTGAGCCACATTCAGAGGGTCCAGTTTGATCACATGCTCATTCAGCCCCAATCCAGCTGACTTTGGTGAGCTCCCATTAGATCAGTCACACTGCCTCAGTGGGTGGACCAACCCCTAGCAGTCCTGACTTCCTTGCTCATCTTCTGCCTTCTGCTCTTCAGCTGGACCTTGGGAGCTCAGTCCAGTGCTCTGATGTGGGTCTCTGCCTCTATCTCCATCTTTCCACGGACTAAGGTTCATGGTGATATTCAAGATAGTCATCAGTCTGATTAAGAGACAGGGCCAGTTCAGGCACCCTCTCCTCCACTGCCCAGGGTCCTAGCTGGGGACATCCCTGTGGACAACTGGGATCCCCTCTAGAGTCAAGCCTCTTGCCAACCCCACAATGCCTCCCTTAATTAAGATATCTTCTTCCCTGCTCCCATATCTGTCCTTCCTCCATCTCAAACATCCCACTCCCCAAAGCGCTCCCTAATGCTCCCCTTCTCCCTTCTCTCTCCCCATCTCCCCTTCCCCCTACACCACCCCCACCAGCATGCTCCCAACTTTTTTTCTGCAGCACTTTTATTTTTCTTTACATAATGACATGTTGCTGGGGCCTAATGTTCTCACTGAACAATAGAAAACCAAAATTTGTCATTTCTTAAATTGAGTACAAAAAACCTTACATAAATTAAAAGAATGAACACACTTACAGGTGTCAATGCAATTTAATTTAATTTCATTCTTTATTTCTTCCTTGACTAAAGGGTGGTTCAGTAGTTGACTATTCAGTTTCCATGAGTTTGTAGGCTTTCTGGGGATGGAATTGTCATTAAATTCTAACTTTCCTCCATGGTAATCCAATAAGACACAGGTGGTTACTCCAATGTTTTTGTATCTGTAAATGTTTGCTTTATTACCGAGTATGTGATCAATTTTTGAGAAGATTCCATGAGATGCTGAGAAGGTATGTTCTTTCCTGTTTGTGTGGAATGTTCTATAGATGTATGTCTGTTAAGTCTAATTTCTTCATTACATCTGTTAGTTCTCTTATTTCTCTGTTAAGTTTCTGTCTGTTTGACCTCTACATTGGTGAGAGAGAAGTGTTGAAATCTCCTGCTATTACAGTGTGGGTTTTGATGTGTGATTTGAGTTCTAGTAATGTTTCTTTTACATATGTGGGTGTTTTTATATTAGGGGCACAGATATTAAGGATTGAGACTTCATCCTGGTGTATTGCTCCTGTTATGAGTATAAAGGGTCCTTCTCCATTTCTTTTGATTGATTTTAGTTTTAAATCAATTTTGTTAGATATTAGGATAGCCACACCCACTGGTTTCTTAGGTTTGTTTGATTGGAAAACCCTTTCCCAACCCTTTACTCTCAGATGGTGTCTGTCTTTGACACTGAGGCGTGTTTCTTGTAAATAGCAGAATGTTGGATCCTGTTTTCATATCCATTTTCTAAACTTGTGTCTTTTTATAGGTGAATTGAGTCCATTGACTTTAAGCGATATTAATGACCATTGTTTGTTAACTCCAGTTTTTTTTTTTTTTTTGGTGGTAGTATTTGTGTTTCCACTCTTTGAGTTGTGCTGGTAAAGGGTTTTCAGATATGTGTGCTATTGAGGGTGTTGTTAGCTTCCTTGGGTTGAGGTTTTGCTTCTAGTGCATTCTGTAAGGCTGGGTTTGTGGCTACGTATAGCTTAAATCTGTTTTTGTCATGGAATATCTTGCTTTCTCCATTGATGGTGAAAGAAAGCTTTGCTGGATATTGTAGTCTAAAGTCCATGGTCTTTTAGTGTCTGCAGCACCCTATCCAAGACCTTCTGGCTTTCATGGTTTCCATTGAGAAGTCAGGTGTAATTCTGATAGGTTTACCTTTATATGTTACTTGACCATTTTCCTTTGCAGCTCTTAATATTCTTTCTTTATTCTGTTTGTTTTGTGTTTTGATTATTATATGGTGAGGGGATTTTTTTGATCTAGTATATTTGGTGTTCTGTAAGCTTCTTGTACCTTCATAGGAATATCCTTCTTTAGGTTGGGAAAGTTTCCTTCTATAATTTTGTTGAATATATTTTCTGGGCCTTTGAGCTGGAATTCCTCTCCTTCTACTCCTATTATTCCTAGGTTTGGTCTTTTCATGGTGTCCCAGATTTCCTGGATGTTTTGTGTTAAGATTTTGTTGGTTTTGCTGTTTTCTTTGATCAATGAGTCTATTTCCTCTATAGTATCTTCAGCACCTGAAATACTTTCTTCTATCTCTTGCATTCTGTTGGTTATACTTGTCTCTGTATTTCCTTTTCTTTTACCCAGATTTTTCATATCCAGCTTTCCCGCGGTTTGTGTTTTCTTTATTACCTCCATTTTGGTCTTCAAGTCTTGAACTATTTCCATTACTTGTTTGATTGTTTTTTTCTTGGTTTTCTTGGGTATGTTTGAGGGATTTATTAATTTCTTCTAACTTTATGTTTGTCTTCTCTTCCATTTCTTTATGAGAGTTCTTCACTTCCTGTTTAAGGGTCTCCATCATTTTCATAAGGTTACATTTAAAGTTGATTTCTTCTTCTTCTTCTGGGTTAGGCTGTTCATGTCTTCCTGTTGCATGTTTGCTGGGTTCTTGTGTTAACATGTTGCTTTTTAGGTTGTTGGAGGAATTCTTGCATTGTCACCTGCCCAACTTTTTTTTCAAATGAGGCCAGGAGAATCTTGGCATCTTGGTCCAATCTTTACTGTGGCTGACTGCGTCCTTGGGAATATCTTAGTCTACCCTCTCTTAGATCCCTTCAGCAGTGTATCTGGATCTCAGATGCCCTCCACCCTGAAGCAGGCTGTCCTGGTGGATCAAAGGACCCCACAGATGAAAAGGAGTGCTTAGGGGCAAGATGGGATTTTGTAGCAAAAGTCAGTAGCCGGAAACATGCCCCGCTGGATGCCAAGAAAATTTTATGGAATTGTAGGGGGCCTGGACTCCATTCTTGCGACTGGCCAGCTGGGCAGCCACTCACTCACCACACAGGAACTCCTCAGTACAGGAGCAGGACCTCTTACTGGGCTCCAAGGACCTTTCAGACAAAAGGGCAGTCTTCGGGGACAGGCTGGTGTGATACAAAGAAGCCCCAGTAGCAGGACCACTCGCCACTGGCTCTGAAGACCCTCAGCTCTGAAGCAGGCTGAGTTGGGGGATCCAGGGAACACACAGATGGAAATGAGTGCTTGGGGGCAAGATGTGATGGGATAAGGAAAGAAAGTCAGTAGCCAGGAACATGCCCAGCTGGTTGGCCACAAAAGATTGGGGAATTGGAGGATGACTGGACTCCATTCCCCGGGACCCTCTGGCTGGGTAGCCACTCACTCTCCACTCCAGATCTCCTCAGTACAGAAGCAAGGCCTCTTGCTGGGATCCAAGGACCTCACAGACAAAAGGGCCGGCTTAGGGGGTATGGTGGTATGTTTTTTTTTTGGGGGGGGGGTTCAAGACAGTGTTTCTTTGTAGCTTTGGAGCCTGCCTCTGCCTCCCAAGTGCTGGGATTAAAGGCGTGTGCCACCACTGCTTGGTTTTTATTTTATTTTATTTTATTTAATTTAAGACTTAATCCATGAAGTGGAACCAAACCTAACAGTTTTGAAGTATTGAAGAATCTAAGACTGCTTAGATGATGGGCCTACAGGAAAAGCTACTATTATTGTTCTTGAAAAGGACCATAGCTATAAGTAGAAATTGACTCCTAATGAAATACTGAAATACCCATAAACCTCTTTCAATGAAAACTGCACAAGCTTTTTCTTGCAGCGTATGAAAATTAACATGGAGAAACATGATTGGACAATGTGCAGAGAATGAGAGACTGGAGCACTCAGTCCAAAATATAATGTCTTTATCACAAGCCTCTTATCAAGGATCAGGAAGGTATGTGGAAGAGGAGGAAAAAAGACTGTAAAGGCCAGAGACAAATGTGACTCAAAGGAAAAATTGTCTTTTTGATGAAACAGGACCAATACACCTAAGAATTCGCTGAGACTGGCAGTGTGCATAAGACCTGTACAGGTTCAAGCCAGACAGGGCCCCAGCATTGAAAAAGGGAATTAGACATAGTGTCTCACTACTGACCATGTAGCTATTTGCAGTTGATGCCTGCTGGCAAAGGGAAAACCAATTTTCTACACTGGAATATCACTGGGTCTATTATCCACATTCCAGAGCAGACCCCAAGCTCCAGAATAGTTGGCCAGGACAAATGAATGTGGGAGGAGCTGGAATAGGGTAAGAACATGATCAAAACATATTGTGTGGAAAAACTTTACATCAGCACAAAAGGGAAAAACAAACAAAAGAATACTAAAACCTGATCTGGGTGGTGGAGGTGTACGACTTTGATCTCAGCACTCAGGAGGCAGAGGCAGTCAGATCTCTGTGAGTGCAAGGCCAACTTGGTCTATAAGAGCTAGTTCCAGGACAGGCTCCAAAACTACAGAGAAACCTTGTCTCAAAAAACAAGGAAACAAAGAGTCCTAAAACCCAATACAACAATATACAATGAGAAGAATAAAAAAAAAAAAACATGAAAGACAAACAAAAGAAACAAACAAAATGTTAGAATATAGTAAGGGCATGGGTACTAGAGGGCAGCCCAATACTGCCACTTCCTAGACCAGGACGCTTTCCAAGCACATTCTAAACACTTATCCTTATGTGTATAGATGAGAATAGTACATCTCACCCTTCATTGAAGGGGCTTCACTTTGAAGGAGAGGGAGGCTGTTACAGGAATGCACACTTGGGAAAACAGGGAGAATGATTGTGGGGGCACATCCCCAACTAATACATCAACAACACAACGCCTATGCCAAAGGCTTAGGGAATATTCTGAAACATGGGGAAAAAAGATTGTAAGAGCCAAAAGACCAGGATGTTTGCGAATGAAAAGTGTCTTCTATATGTGCCGGAGAAACTGCACCCATAAAATCTCAAAATTATGGTCACCTAAACATGACCTCCACAATGACAACATCAGTTGACATGCCAACATGGATGGTGGAAATCTCACCAGACCCTATACCTAAAAAAAAAAAAAATAACATGAGCACACACATGTGAACACTTGCATGTGTGTACACGGCAAGCAAAAACAATGGCAACAATGTTGCAGCACTGAATAATAACTCTCCCTTGATAGGATGCATTTTAAATTGTCTCTCTCTATGACTGTCACTCAGCAGAGTCCAGTAAAGGGGGAGGTGAAATTTGCAATAGCACTGCAAGTATATGGAACCAGATTAGGAGTATGCATTGTCCCAGTGAAGTGTGTGTGTGTGTGTGTGTGTTTGTGTGTGTGTGTTACTGCAGAATCAAATCTAGGTGCCCACACAGGCTGGGCAAGCAGCTGGACCACAAGCTATAGTCTCAGAATGGAATCTTGATAAATGCAATCAAGTGTATAGAATTAAGAGTACGGTGGTGAGTGGAAAAGGCCAGCCCAACCATTTTTATATGATGTTTGTGAAATAGAATGATAATGGAACTAGCAAACAATGCAATGGCTGTCCCAGTTGAAGCATGCTGCTGGGTGCCATCATAAAAACCAGCATGAGTAAAATTTTTTCTGAGAGAAGAGATAAAACTTAATTGCAGTGGTCATTGCATGAATTTACATACATGATACAGTGACAGAGAGGTCTACACAGCCAGTGTATCAGCGTCAGTGCCCTGCTTAGAGTGTATTATGTATGTAGCTGTATAACGCATATGGTAAACAACTGGGGAACTAATTACATGAAGAATGCTTGATATGTTCTGATTCTTTTTAGATAAAGAATTATATTTCATTACATTGATATAATGGATTTGAAACAAAAATTTCATACACATACGCACACACACACACACACACACACACACGCACCTCAGTAAGTCCTGGTGATTCTTCTGGGTTCCAGATGATAAAACGGAATGGACACAGTTTTGAAAACAGAAAGACATACACTCTACATCAATGTTCTACCTTTATTGGCAACAACATAAGGAAGGAGGAGTCAAAACCTGTTTAAGTTTTGGAAACAGCATTATTGGGAGTATAGAATTATTGCTGTGTGGTGGCCCTTGCCAAAGAGTATCTCTTCCCAGAATGCCCCAGGGAGGATGTCAAAACTACTAAGAAAAAGGCTGCTACATTTGTGGGATAGCCTTGAAACTTGCCAACCAAAGGTATGATTGACACCAAGCTGGATGCTGATACTCCTACTGACCATGCAACCAAAACCATATCACCCTAGGGATTGGTGATGTTGACACTCACGATAGTGTAGGTTCTGATCTTCTTCACATGAGGATGACATTGCCAGAGTTATTCTCTCCATTCGGGGAGAAGCTTTTGAAACCCCTTTTTGTTCTTCTGCTGCCAATGCACTTTGTTATCTCTTTTTTGTATTCCTTCTGGCAGAACAGGGGGCTGGGTGGAACGAGGGTTGAGTGTCAGGTTATGGAAGTCTTGTATCAGCTTTTCTGGGGAGGGTGAATGAGAGGTTGCTTCTGTCCTGGTCCCACAGACTCCGGACGTGGTCCCCACACAAGCTTGGCAGTAGCGGCATTCACATTTTAACACCTCCTGATCTGCATCTCCAGGGTAAGAGGGTTTCGTTTTCTTGTCAGCTTGCTGAGGTAACATGTGGCGGCACTCCTCGACCAGCAAGGAAGACGCAACACCGCAACACCAGAGCTCTTCTTGCAAGCAGTTTATTCAGGACCTTGTTCACAGCAAGCTTTCTCCTTCTCTTTCTCTCTCTCTCTCTCTCTCTCTCTCTCTCTCTCTCTCTCTCTCTCTCTCTCTCTCTCTCCAGGCAAACCTCTCCCAGCCCTTAAGTAGGCACAGGCCACCAACCCCGAATTGCCAGGTGGGCACTGCCCATAGGTCCACGCATATGCAAGCAGCTGATAATCATTGCGTGATAATAGCATGAGTCAGGCCTTAGCCAATAATAGGAGTTGATTATCACAGAGAGCGCTTGCTTTCAGGATCACAGAGGGTGGAAGCCAGCACCATCAGGTGCGGCTCCACGCAGCTCTCTACATCGCCATCAGGTGTGGCTCCACGCAGCTCTCTACAGTAACAGAAACCTGACATGTTTCTTTTTCTTGATTTTAACTAGTTTTGTTTTCTTCAGGGGTGATCTTGAATTCTCTAACTGCTGCTCTTTGTCCATCCCTTTAGAAAAAAAGAAAGCACATATTAGAAACACAGAGGGTCTGTTTAAAACAGCTCTTTCTGTACACAGTCCTGGAGCACCTACCAGCACTCACAGATCACATCTCAGAAGAGGCCTTGATGGTTTGTTTCAGCAATAGAAATATTAGGTCCTAACTGCTTTGTACAGTCATTTTTCTTTTGTTTTGTTTACCAACAAGCAAATGCTCTTTGACTTAGTAACATTGGTTTTAGCCCAGTTTTCCTTGTACTTGTTTATGTGTGCCACAAAAAAACCGCAGGGCAGAATTCCTTCACATGGAGCCCACAGATCACTATTTCTTAATGTAAGATGCTGATGCCTCTTTAAGCGATACTTCACACTTAGCCTCTTCTTTAACATTTCCTTTAAGCTCTCAGTCCCTCCACATAAATGTGATTCGAAAGAGCCCTGTCTCAGAGGACATCTTTGAGGTTCCAGGGACTACAAACGCACTGGCTCCTAAACACTAGCACTTAAGGTCTTAAGAACAGTGATACATTTGCAGTCCCACTTCCTTGGGCAGGACAACAGAACCGATCAAAGAGACCTCCCCTCATCCAACTCCAAAGGACCCCTCTCTCCATCAGCCATGGCCACATCAACCAGAGAGGATCAATGCGCGAGATTCCTGGGAACAATATGTGCTCTACATAACCTGCAGCTCAGGCCATACTTGGTTATCTGGCATCCCTTGCTGAGACAAGAGAACACCAGAGAAAAGCAAAATCAACCCTAGGAGAAAACCACTGGACACAGATTGAGGTTGCTTGGCAAGTCCCATTTCTTTCAGTCTTTTAGTAGCACAATCGACTTGTGCTCTCCATTCTTTGGAGAGCACAGATGCCGTGGTTGGCCAGTGACAGAGAAACAGGTCATCTTCCACTTCTGGAAAGCCTATCCATGTACCTAATAGCTGCACCATTTCAGTGGACAGAACAGGAAGAGGGGAGTGGGTATAGTTGAGTGAATTCAATGATTGCAGGGGCTGTAAAGATTTATATAATTATAATTCCTAGCTACGGGTGCATTAATGGGTGCATGCTTGGGATCTAGGCATGATAAGGTTGATGCCCGGAGAAAAGCTGAGAGCATTTTAGCAGAAGAAAATTTGTCTCCTGGCATGATCTCTTACCTCTCTCAACTTGTTTGTCAGCTGTATTAAAGGTAATACAGCCTATCATTCCCTGGTATAGTGCCTATGAGTGATCACACAGGGCTTGAGCACTAATGGAGTTTATTAGGAATGACAGCAGCTTCCCTTTGAAACCAAGGAAATAACTAGACTAGTATATGAAGATTTGTGATCAAAGATGCTTATGCTACCCCATCAAAACTCACACGTGCGCGCGCACGCACACACACACACACACTCATAGAGGAAAAAAGAACGCAAAGGCCACATACAGTGCTTGGTTGAAGGAGTTAGGAAGGCTTCACACCAGGATATGTAAATCAGTCTGACAATCACGGAGATAGTTATGGAGGTGTCTCAAAACATTTACTATAGGACTTCCACATAGTCTAGCCCTAACTTAACTCATGGCCTTAAAGCAAAGGAACCAAAAGCAACTTACTACAGAGATGCATGACTGTCCATACTACTAACAGAACCCAAATCATGGATTCAGCCTAGGTGCCAGTTCATGGACAAATTGATAAGGGAAATGTGGTGCCAGTACTAAAGGTGGTTTCACGTGGCTGCAAAGAAGAACATACTGCAGTGCTTGAGGGAAGATGATGGAGCTTATGGAAAACAAGCCAGGTCTGGAAAGACAAACATCCCTTATGAAAACCACAAGGATCAAAAATAAGCTAAAAGCCCGCTGTAGGAATTCCTACCTCTAGTAGCCTTTAAGTTACCTGCCCAGTTGGGTGTGGCCTCTTACACCATATATGCTTATGTAAAGAATGTGGTTGCTCTCTTTTCCAGCTGCGGTATTTGTTTGCTGGTCCCTGTTGTATCAGAGACTGTGATCTGTGAGTCTACCCCTAAATAAATAACCCTCTATTATATTCAATTCTGAGCAAGTGTGGGATTTCCTTTTAGCATCCGTCTTCATCTGGTGCCCACATGGATCTGAACTCCACACCTACTGGTTGGACTGGCTTAAAGGCATAAGCTGTCCACAGCCCAGAGTCTCCTACCCCTGTCTGCTTGACTTGCATTTACATACAAAGCAGTTTTTTTTTTTAACTCCCACCACAGTGGAGCTAAATGCCTAAGGCAAAGTGGAAATTTCCCAAGCTAGCACACATCCCCTCCCCAGCTCCAGGTGCCCTGCTGCATGGTGACTTGTACAGCTTCTAGTTTGTGTTTCCTGCCCTTAAGCTCTGGGCTTCTTGCTNCTCCTGCATTCCCTGCCACATAGCAATGTGCGCAGCTTCCAGTTTGTGTTCCCTGCTCATGAGTTCTGGGCTTATTGCTCTTTTATGGAATTGATTTAATTCTGTAACCACAACAATAAGTATTATTACAACTAAAACAATTACCGGGCCTCAAAACAAATAAACATTTTATTAATTACTAAATCAATGAAATTGAAAGTTATATCATGGCAGACAACATTATCATTGAGAATTTTAGTAAATTTTTGCTAATACTTTGGATTATAGTCTGCAAGGCTTGTATGTTTGTTGCGACATATACATTTATTGGATATTGGGGGTCAGGTTTTTTTCTTCATATAATGGTTTTACAAAAGAGCCAAGAATAAGGCACTTTTAAAAATAATACAGTTTTTACAGCCTAATATTGAACAACTAGCTGACAGGATTAATACTATCCAATATATAAAGTTACTTAAAAAATAATACTATTGAAAAGGGTAACATTAATTTGACAGAAAAAATTTAATCCATGTCAGAGTATACTGAAAAATTATCTGAAAATTCATATTGTTAAATTTGGCAATCAAAATTTGTTTAAAAGTTATGACCATTTAGCAGATCAAGTATCTCTCCAGGAAATGAGATTTTATCTTTAAAGAAAAAACTTTAGACCTTGGAATCACCTGTGCAAAATGAGGACCAGGTGCCTCAATTAAATCACTAGAAATATGTACAGGCCAGGAGATTCAGGCATTACAAAAGGCAGAAGTAAAAAGATTTGAAATAATTGAGGAAATTATTGGAGCTGATGAACAGGGAAAGAAGGCACAAAGACATCATAATTCAGCATCACCAGTATCTGTCAGAGATGATTGACTCAGGCTTTTAGCTTCCTACCCTGTAATCTACTCTGACAAAGCATCAAGTTCTAAATGCCCCAAGGATCCAAAGAAGGTAGATGGATACCTTTAGGAATGAATGATCTAAAAGAAATTAAGCAAAGTGTTGTAACTTATGGCTTGCATTCTGCATCTGCCAAGGAGATGATAAAGTCATGGTCTTCTAGCATTAAAGCAAGGCCACATGACTAGCTTCCGTTAGTTTTAGCAGTCCTGGATGACAGGCCTCAACTAATATAAAAATGTTATTTCAGGGAAGAAGCTAAAATTTTAGAACAACAGGGAAAAGCAAAGAACTTGAGATTTCACCAGATCAAATTCTTGGTGAGGGCACTCATGTTGACCCAGAGGCTCAAGCACTTTATGAAGAACAATTCTTGTCCCTATGCCACAAAGCAGCCTTTAAATGTTTGGAAAAGGATTCAAGATACCAGAAAACGAATTGAATCATATACTAGGGTTAAACAGGGCTAGAGAGAACCCTTTAGTGACTTTTTACATAGATTAACTAAGGCTGTACAAATAGGAGTAACAGACCCAGATGTTAGATGAGTACGTATTGAATCTCTGGCTTTTGAAAATGCCAACTTAGAATGCAAAAAAATACTTGGGCCTTTAGGGTTAAATCAGCACTAATGGATGAATAGATCCTGCATACAATGAACACTGAGACATTTGACTATCATACTGAATCTTGGGAAGGAGAAGCAATTTCCCAAGGTATGAGGAGACATCAAAATGCCAAATGTTTTAACTATAGTAAAATAGGACACCAGAGAAGGGACTGTAGAGAAGGAATCCCTAGAAATAATGTCTTCTCTGGGAATGGCAAAAGTAAAAGTTAACAACCTCCTAGATTATGCAGAAGGTACGGCAAAGGCTAACATTGGACCACTGAATGCAGAACAACAAAAGACAGACAAGGTAACCCAATACCACTGGGAAACTCCTTGGGGTGCTTCTCTCAGGCCCCAAGTCAAAAATGGTACAATCATTCCCATTCACTGTGGAGGACATGCCTCACTAGGAAAATTAAAAAATCCAAAGCCTTCTATAGAAAGCCATACTGTCCTAGATTAAAGAATAAACATGGAGGATGAATAAAAAATTCTAGTAGGAAATAGAAAACATATATTCTGGCTGACTTCTATAAATGATCAAAGATCAAAGCTAAGAGTGTGTATAAATGGCCTTTTAATTTTGGGTTTGATAGACAGGGGTACAGATGTGAGTATCATTACTCCAGAATCTTGGCATCCAAATTGGTCTCTTCAAGAGACAGATGTTCAATACCTAGGAATTGGAACCCTATCTCGAGTGAAACAAAGTACAAGATGGGTAAATGAATAGGGCCAGAAGGACAAAGAGGAAGGCTAAGGCTGTATGTGGCTAATAATTTATGGGGTTGTGACCTGCTGCAGCAATGGAATACCCAGATTAACATTCCTGCAGTCCCAGAAACTCATAATTCTGGGCAGAATATTATAATGTACTATACACAAAGTTCACCAGCCATTTACACAGTATAATAACACAAGGCAACTGGCAAACCTTTAGAGGTACCAACAGCCATACCTTTAAAATGGTTAAACTGAGAAACTAATATGGGTTAAAAATGGTCATTAACAGAAGACAAACTGCAGGCTTTAAAACAACTGGTACAGGAGCAACTAGATGCTTACCATATTAAAGAACAACCAGCTCTTAGAATTCTCCTGTATTTCTTGTTAAAAAGAAATCTGGTAAATGGAGAATGGTGACAGATCTAAGAGCTGTCAAAAAGGTAACTCAACTTATAGGGCCTCTTAAAGAAGACAGAGGAATTCCAGATTGTAGAATTCCTCTGTCTTCTTTATTATGAAAATGGTGCCTCTTATTGATTTGAAAGATTGTTTTTTCACTATACCTTTACAAGAAAATGACAGAGAAAAATTTTCCTTTATAGTGCCTACTTATAATAATTCTCAACCTACTAGGAGATACCAGTGGACCATCCTTCGACAGGGAATGTTGAATATCCTCACCCTATTCCCTATTCCAATACTTTGTAAGTCAGTCATTGAAAATAATACATAAAAATCCTAAATCTATAATTTACCATTACATGGATGACATGTTGCTATCTGATTCAAACATAGACACTTTAAAAAGAATGTTTGAAGACTTAAAGAAAGTTTTCCGAAGCTGGAATTGCGGGCACTTGTGAGCTGCCCAACCTGAGTGCTGGGAACTGTACTCGGGTCCTCCATGAGAGCAGCCGGTGCTTTTAACCATTGCACAATTGCTCCAGTGTAGTGGGTGCAGTTCCTGAGTGTGGGCTACAATCAGACTCTTGAGCTATTGTTTGACTTACATAAGAAACTTCCTATCTTAGAGAGTGTTGTGTCTCTTTGGCATAGCCAACTCTCTATTTGGAAGTGAAATGCCAGGTCTTGAGATTTTTGAAATTTGAATTCCTAGGCAGTTATCTGCTGGTCTGTTTGGTTTCTAAGCACCAGAGATACAATGATGAATGTGGTCTCCCCGCATTCAAAGACATAAGGTCCCCTAAGGAAGACAGCCAAATAAACAGATAATTAATTTAAAATGCTACGTATGTGGAACATAGTGTGCAGACCCCCCCCCCAAAAGAAAGTTTTCCAAAATGGGGATTACAAATTACTCCTGAAAAAAAAAAAAACAGAAAGGAGATTCTGTCAGTTACCTAGGTTATAAAATAGGTTTACACGAAATTAGAACACAAAAGGCACAAATTAGAAGAGACTGATTGCAGACTCTGAATGACTTTCAAAGATTGTTAGGAAATATTTCCAATCTATGACTGGCTGTTGGGATAACACCTGATCTATTAATTCATTTAAACAAAACCTTAGATGGTGACAAAGACTTAAATAGTCCCAGAGAATTAACAGCTGAGGTGGAAAAGGAATTGATTGTCATTGAATAAAAATTACAGGATGCACATGTGGATAGGGTGAATCCAAATCTTAATTGCATTTCAGTCATATTGCCTTCCAGAATTTCCCCCACGGTAATTTTAATGCAAAGGGAAGACATTATCTTAGAATGGATATTTTTACAACATAAACCAAGTAAAAAATTAAAAACTTATGTGGAAAAGTCTCTGGATTAATTATAAAAGGAAAATTGAGACTTCATCAACTAGCAGGAATAGACCCAGCAGAGATTATAGTGCCTTTTACTACTGATGAAATTTAAAATGTATGGGAAGACAATGAACCTTGGCAAAGAGCTTGTGCTCTTTTTAGGAAGTGTGTTGAAGGCCTCCGAATTCCATAAGAAACATCATGTCAATAGCAAAGGTTTAAAGAAAGAGTTTTCTATTACATGTCAACAAGCTAAGGAAATCATAAAAAGATGTCCTACTTGCTCTTTCTATAACCAAACACTGATACCTGCAGGGATTAACCCAAAGGATACTCAAAGGAATGAAATCTGGCAGATGGATGTGTTCCACTTTACAGAATTCAGAAAATTGAAATATGTACACTACACCATAGAAACATATTCAGGTTTTTAATGGGCAACTGCTTTAAGCTCAGAAAAGGCTGATTCAGTAATCATACATTTATTAGAAGTTATGGCCATTATGGGTATACCTGCATAAATAAAGACAATTAATGGTCCAGCATATGTCTCTAAGAAAATGAAACAGTTTTTTATGTGTTATAATATAAAGCATATTACAGGTATACCAAACAATCCTACAGGTCAGGCAGTTATAGAAAGATCAAATCGAAGGATATGTTTTTAAAAAAAAAAAAAACAGAAAGGGATGGAAAATACCCCAGAAATAGATTACAAAATGCTTTATTAACCTTAAATTTTCTTAACACTAATGAAAAAGGAAGAGCAGCAGCAGAGAAACACTGGATAATAAAAAAGTCTTCTGAATTAAATCAGCTGGTGCATTTCAAGGATGTGTTGACCTCACAATAGAAGCCAGGAGATGTGCTATGTTGGGGAAGGGTTTTGCTCTTGTTTCAACGGGAGAAAAAAAGTTATGTATACCATCAAAATTAATAAAGATTCAGTTTGAAAAAGAGAAATTTCTTGAGAAAGAGAAATGACAGCTCATCCACAGAGGTGACAACCAATGAGGTGGTAAGGAAACCTCATATGGATTGGGGCAGAGTATGTTCTTGTCTTTGCAGGAAAATATTCATCTTCAAAGAGTCAAGAGATCCTGGACAGCTAGATGCCTCAAGAGGAAATGATAACTATCCAGATAGAATCACCAAGCAAAGAAAATTATCACTTATGAGGATGGGCCATCTGAGGTTAAGAATCTCTGAATATGAATTGGAATAATAGTCATGATTCACTTAAAAATCAAAGCTGGCTTTGGAGTTGGACAATGGCTCTATCCTTCTCTAAATCCAAGCGTGTTCTTAAAAGGAAAATTCAGAGTTTCTGTCTCAGGTCAGGAACTATCTGGTCTGGGACAGAAAGAAGAAATAATTTAGAAAAAATGTACTTTTCTTAATACATATTTTTGTCTCTATCACACATTTTATTGAATATATGTCTGTATAAACAATGAGCAATTAATTTTCCTGAAGTAATCTTTGAACTTTCCAGGAAGAAGATGAGGCCCTACAACTCCACCTGGTTGATATGACATCATGAAGCTGATAGTGCTACTATAAGTCCTAATTTGTGTACCAGCTGATCAAGATGGTTCCAACTTGGTTAGGTGAAATGATGCACTTTTTTACAAAGTTCTGGACAGAACTCCAAATAGGAACCTCAGAAAAACCCTACTGAATACTCAGACTATTTGCAATTATACCAGACAGTAATCTTGAACCTTAACCATCATTTTACTTTCACAGGATCCCATAGAAAGAACATCACCCTCATGACAGCTGGAAGTAATTCTAGAAGACAATGCCCCCTCTCCAACAAAGTTTGTCCTCAGGGTTAGGGACATTATTTAGTGGTTGATTATAACTGTTATAGGATTGGGAGATGGGGAAAATTATGTAAGCTCAGGGATCTCTTTGAAAAAAAGGGAGAAATTGGATGGGATAATAGATTAGTATGAGCTTACTCGAATTGATAATAATAGTGAGTAATAGAGTGAATACTTGTGAGCTATTATTTGCATTGCAGGATTTGTTTGCTGTTCCCTGTTCAAGGAGAGGACTGTGATTTGTGAGTCAACCCCTAAATAAATAGCCCTTTATTATACTCAATTCTGAGTTAGTGTGGGATTTTGTTTTAGTGTCTGTCTTCAAAAGACAACACAAAAGGACATAAAATTAAATTAAGCAACACTAGGGCTGTAGGAGGGGATTAGGAAAGGGAGGGGAGAAGGGATAACAGAGAGTAGTAACGGGGGTGAATACAGCTCAATTATCTTATGTGTATATATGTAATTATCACAATGAAAGCCTCCCTTTTGATGATTAATATACACTAATAAAAACTGCAAAAGACAAAGCCACATTTGATGGGTGGCTGGGCACTGTGTCCTTTTTGGGTTATCAAATGTAGCAAGTGATGTTTGACTCCTGAATACCAAGGATCAGAACAATAAGCTTTATTGCCTTGGACTCCCAGTACCTAGCACATGCTGCTTTGTGGGTCTTTGGGAGACATTTCCCACACATCTGCTGCTCAAAGCATTGGGTCTCCACTCACAGAGGGACCAGCTCTTCCAGATCCCACCTAAAGTCTTTCCTATATCCAACAGTATTTGCTATCTGGTTGTAACTGCTTCTGTAGTTAGCTGCCCTCCTACCATGTCAATGGCTCCCACTGCCTAGCACAGTATGTGAATACCCTGCCCCAGACTCTGAATCTTTCCTACCTCTCCTGTACTCATTCCTCCTGATCTTGCTAATCCTCCAGTCACCTTTACACCTGACCCCTCTCTTCTTTCAACTATCTCCTGAGGTAGGACATTCGCAGTGAAGCTAGCCCTGAGCACTTCACTTAACAGTGCACGCTGGGCCAGAGCTAGGCATGGTAGTGCAAAGCCTTTAATCTCAGCACTCTGGAGGCAGAGGCTGGTGAACTCTGAGTTCCAGCCTAGCCTGGTCTACAGAGTGAGATCCAGGACAGTCAGGGCTACGTAGACAGGATACCCTGTCTCCAAAACAAAAGAAAACGAAAGCACAACAACAAAAAAAGTGTCTTCCCTTGTATGACAGTCCAAATAGTGCAGCACTGACACACACACCTTGGCTTTAACCAACAGTTCCCACATTGGATTTAGAGCCTGCTCAGAAGGGAGAAATCCTGTCTGGTACTGGAATGCACAGCCTGGTGGAGTAGTGAATTTTGGAGGAGATTCTACAACTGCTCTTTTACTAAACCAGCATAATTCCTGACTACATTCGAACTGTTTTCCCTCATACCCATAGAAAAGTGTTGTCCTCAACTCTCACTAAGGAAATGTCACTTTGTGACAGACACAGATCAATGCAAAAAACACACTGATCAAAATGCAGAGTTCTGAAGTCAGGTCCCAACAGATACATCTACAACAAATGTCCTGCCGCTATGACTCAGGGATCATTGTGGAAGAAGGCTCAGAAAGAATGTAAGAGCTGGAATAACACAGCCTTTGCTGTGAGACAGTTTGTGTGGTGACCTAGTGAAGCACTAACTTGGATGGTCTTCAGCTCCTGACCTTCCTGCCTCCAACTGCCCAATCCTAGGATTACAGGCCTGCACCCCCAGGCCATGATTTATGCATTGCTTGTGCTAAATCCAGAGCTGTCTGCATGAGAGCCAAGCACCCTAACCACAGAGCTAACATCTCCAGCCCTCCTTGGACATTTTCTAGGGAAAATCATCTCATGGAATGAAGTAGAAAGACCACGCACATTCACTTCAGAAAAGTACGATCCAAGAGCATTTCCAAGAATGCTAGTACTGGAGACATGAGCTTAAACAAGTACTTCCATCCTTTGTTAGTAGAGGCAGGGATGATGGCAGAACAATGTGGGAGATTATAGCAAAGGCAATTACCTCCAAGTGCTGTCATTGGGCACGTTTACAAGTGGAATAACACGGTTCAGGCTGTGAATTGCTCTGAGCCCTTCACATGCCTTCTCTTACCCAGGGGAATGTGACCCATGAAAGACCAACAAAAGATCCCATAATTCTTTCACGTGTGTTAGTTCTCTGCCTCTAAGCTAAAGGAACATGCCCCAATGCCAAGAGACAGTGCTGTCTCTGGTTCTGCTTTCGTCCTGACAGATATCTGGTGGAATGGCTGCACAGAGCATTTGTGATCGCAGGTGAAAATGTTGACTTCTGAAATGGCTCAGTAACTGAAAAGGCTGCCTGATAGTGGGTAGCTTCACCCAGAGTTCACGCAAAAGTCTATTCTGGGACTACTCTTAGAAACCAGAAAAAAAGTCAAAGCCAACGAAATATAAGGCAAAAAACACAAATGAAGGTGCTCACATCTAGAACCTGAGTAATAGACCTGAAGACCATTCCTTCAAGAGGACTGCTAGCTCAGGGTTCACATTGCTCATGTCCATGTCTCACCCCACCATTTGTAATCTTGTATCTATATCCTGCCCACCATTTGTGATCTTGTGCCTATGTCCCTACTCCAGCATTTGTATGCTGGCATGACCCTCTTTTATGAATAGGAGGTACCAGTTGGTCCCACGTTGGTAAAGTTATTTGGGATGGTTGGATGAATTTTTTCAAGAGGCACTTGGAAGAGAACCTGACACACACAGCACACAGGAGGTATTCCTCATCTCCTAGCAAGTCATCATGGTTAAAAATGTCTGCCCAGGACAGTCACACTGACCACGAGAGTCATCTGTTCAAACTCAGGCCTATGAAACAGAAGTGGGGAGAGAGTATCACCCTCTTCCTGCTCTCCCCCAAGGTCACCAAAGGTCAGTTCAGAAACACCTTTGTTCCAACACTCTCCATTCAAGATGAGACCTGCCTCCTCAGCATTCCCTTTCAGACTTAAGACCTTCAGGATTTTGACTGAAACAGGGCTCTGGGTGTGCCTAGGAACAAAGATTTCCTCAGAGAGTTTCTTGTACTCTGACTGGGTGATGGTTAGAAGGACCAGTGGCCATGTTTCAGAGGACTTTGGTAGAGAAATCATTTCAAACATTTTCTCTGCAGACTGATTTACATACTAGTATTTCCAATAAATGGACTGACTAGGTGAGAACAGTTGCCTGGCATGGGATTCCTCTCTGTATGCTATGAATATGTTTTATTGGTTAATAAAGAAGCTGCTTTGGCCTATGGTGGGGCAGAATATTAGTAGGCAGAAAATCTAAACTGAATGCAGGAAAGAAATGGATACCAGCAGATGCCATTTAGCTGCTGAAGGAGAAAAACACCAGAACCTTGTTGGTAAGCCACAGCCGCATGGCAAAACACAGATTAATAGAAATGGGGTAATTTAAGATGTAAGAGCTACCTATAAATATGCCTGAGCCATCAGCCAATCGGTGTTATAATTAATGTAGTCTCTATATCATTATTCTGGTATGGGCAGTCAGGAAACAAAAGTACAGACTGCATTTACATACTGGTGCCCAAACAATTGGGGCTAGCCAGCGCAGATTGCCACCCACTTCCCATCTGGGGGCTTGTATGCTTGCTCAGGGTTAGGCACAAAATAGTCGAGAGCAGGTCAGCAGCTTAGCACTCCCTCCCTGGGCAATCAGTGGACCGGGTCTTCTAGGTGTGCACAGGCAGGAGAACATGGCAAATTCCTGCCGCCATGCACAGATCACACAGCATGCTGCATGGCACATTTAGCTTTAATCAGAAAAAAAAAGGTTTATGTGCTGCATGGTGCTTCCCAGAACTGAGAAGTAAGCACGTTTCCCACCCAGCAGTCCCAGAGCTGGTAATAAACATACCTCTGCCATATTGAAAGGCCAAGAGAGGTGAAGCCAGCATCCAGGGCTGCTGAGACCACACTGTTTACTATTTGAAAATGGTCCTAATCAAAAAAGAATTCCAAATATACAAGAAGACAGATTCAGACATAAAAGACCTTTAAACAAGACACAGTGTGTTTTTAAATTGTACATAGGCGAGAGAGGAGAGAAAGAGAGAGAGAGAGAGAGAGAGTTTAAAGATACAATAAAAGTAATATAAGAGTACAGGCAGACATAGATTAAAGGAATTCTAAAAAGCCACATAAAGATAGAAAATACACAGACAGTTTGGATTGTGTTTTCTTTAAAGTTTTTGGCTGTTAAAGAGCTAACTGCAGAGAGACATTTGATTGTGGGGAATGCTAAGCTAAACATATATATGTATATATATACATATATATATGTATATATATATTTTAAAGGCAGCTTGTCTTCAAAATTTGAGTCTAAGTATATGTTACTCTGGAAAAGAGGTTCTTCTCTTGTTTCCAAAAAAATAAGAAGCTATGGATTCCTTCCAGGATAATGTGGTTTGATGAAAGGTCTCCGTGAACCCTAAAAATACTTCACCCAACAAACAGGAGAAAGCAATTTGAAGAAAACAATGCCCAACTTGCAAAAATGATTGTTTATAAATGTTTTCATTTAAGGGGCGTTGATTATGAGTGATTAATAGTCAAAATAAATTACTTTAAAAAATAGGGGGATATGATTAGAGATGAATACTTTAAATTGGTATGTATATTGGTCTATTGATAAAAATTTAAGGTTGATTTTGTTATACCATGTATAAGTATTTCTACACTTCTTTAAGATATTGTGTTTGTACATCTCATTTAAAACTGTAATGTATAGTTAAGAAATATAGATTAATAGAGTCATCTATAATAATCAGAATTTTAATTATGTAGTTTAGGTTTTTCTAGACATACAGAGATATATTTCAGTTAGATAGTAGTCAACACTTCAAAGACCTAGAGAACAAGGCAAAGGCGGGTGGCTTTCTGTGAGATTGAAGCATAGGTATGGTGGTGCACACCTTTAATACCACTTGGGAGACAAAGGCAGGTGGATGTCTGAGTTTCAGGCCAGCCTGGTCTATAGAGTTATATCTAGGACTGCCAAAGAAAACAGAAAAACCCTGCCTCAAAAAAGAAAAAAATATATAATAAAAGAAATACGATTTTTTAAAAAGCCATGTAAAAATGGTAAATACACAGAGAGTATGGATACTGTCACAGACTTTCATGTCATCCAAAACTCCAGGCATGTGATAGATCACATTGTTCTTGGCCCTATCATTGGGTACCTAAGACATTTCCAGCCCTGACTATTGCAGAATACTCAACACACATTATTTTGTATCAACCTTCATGTACATCTTAAGTGGTTTCTTTGGTATATACCTGGTCATCTTCGGTGGGCATTTCATTTTGCTTTACTTATATTTAGTTTAGTTTATGTATTGAAAGAGAGTCTAAATATGTAACTATAGCTGGCCCAAAACTCAATGTATGGACCATACCATCCAAACAATCATATAGATATGTCTTCTGCTGCATCTTGATACCTGGGATGGCCTATCATGCCCTGTCAATTGTGGAGAATATACTTAGAGTTGGGGGGTTGTGTGTAAGTCATGTGGCCCAAAGCCTGGAAATAGAGTCTTCTGACATGCATTCAAGTCTAATTGGCTCGTGAATGCATACAACCCATGGAGATACAGTTTCTTGAACAAAAAAAAAAAAGACCACATTTTCTAGACACGGATTTCGATCATTAGATCATAGCCATGAACCTAGGAATAGGATACAATACCTCATTTGGGAGGTCAATGTGCAGCAGAAAAACAAAGATCAAATTTGTACCTAGTCTTGTGAAACACCAATTTCCACCTCACCTGATTGTAGGAGACCATGTCTCATTGTCTCTGGAACAAGTCCAAGTTGCCTGGATGTCAAACTCTGATTCAGGACTAACTGCTATGGGATGGTGAACGATGGAGAGTGGCCTTGAGGGAAGACAGACAGCTGATCTCCCAGAGATGAAGGCTTAAATGAGGTGTAAGGAAGGTGGGCCATCCTTATAGTGGTTTCTCGGGCACTGGAATCTGGACGTGTCTGTCAGCAGGATTCTTTTTCAGGCAGACTGGCTCATTACCTGCAGCGAGAATGCAGGTAAGTGGGGAAGAGGAGACAGGACTAGGTAGGCTATCACCTTGAGGAGCCAGCTAGATTTCTTTTTTCTTTTCATGTGAAATCAAGTTCCACTCCCTGCTTGTGGACCCTCAGGCTATCAGCCGCCCATGACTAGCCCTCACCCCCAGTGGACAGTGTGGAAACACTGAGGGGACATGCCAGAGGCTCTGTGGCCTTGCTGGGACTCATTGCAACCAAAGAAGCATTTCCAAGGTGTTGTGAGGGACCTAACAGTGGAGGGATGAAAAAACTGGTCCCAAATTCTATCCTCAGGGTGTTCCTGAAGGAGGGGGATGTTTATGGTTAGGCCCATTGTAAAGGAGTGAAAACCCTTCCCCGCCCTCCTTTGACAGGCTGGGATTGCCTTTCTCTTAGAGTCCATGCAAGACTACAAGTTTCCATTTGTTCGTCTATGTCTGCTTCCTAGAGGAACATGCTGAAACTGCTCAGTGTGTCTTACATGACTCATCAAGCTGATGCAAGCAGTAGCCTGCTGTTCAAGGAAAGGTCAATGTGAACATCTATGTATTCATTAAAATGTACTGAATTTGTATATTTATCGGGCTTGGAGGTCAGGTCTCGTACAGCTCAGTCTGGCCACAAATTTGCTTTCTAACAATAATATTCTTCAGATTTTGATCCTCCAACCTCCAATTCCCAAGTGCCAGGATTCAAGGCCTGAGCAACCAAACCTGCTTTATGTGAGGCTTGGCATCAAACCAAAAGCATTCTGTATCATAGCCATTTTTATCAATAAAAGTACAGTCCCAGCCCCACTAAAGGGGTGGTAAGAACAGAAATAATGGGTTCTTCACAGCAGTGAACACACGAATACCATTGTACTTAGTCCATACTCACAAGCTCCATTGTCCTCACTTGTCCCCCTCTGCCCTTCTGCTTAGCCCCTTCCTCACCAAAACAGGATCTCTGGAGAGCCAATCATCATCTACAAGGGCAACATTATCCTTCATTAGTGATGGCCACAGAATTTGAGTGTTATGGTCACCTTTTTGTCTCTCTCTCTCTCTCTCTCTCTCTCTCTCTCTCTCTCTCTCTCTCTCTCTCTGATATTATAAAAGGGAGGAGCACAGTGGGCTTTGGCATGCTGTACCCAGGGAAGGATTAACAGGTCCTGGAACCTCCAAGCAAATCTGGGCATGTTGGGTATAATTTAACTGCTGTGCTGTGTCGCCATCTACTGATGACTCCCAGCTCAACATCTATACCTCCATCTTGGTGATGGTCCTCAGTTTCTAGTCTCCTCCCATACAACTCTTCCTGGATATTCTCAGGGATCCTGTGCATCAACATGGACTCACACTCATCAAACATTTGCAAATTTATGCCTCCTCTAGTCTCGGGAGTTTTTGAAAGGCTCCACCACCTACTGAACTGGAACAGTGCCTCAGAATCCTCCTCTGCACCCACCATCCCTAAGACATGCATACTGTCTAGATGACATGCCAATTCCTCTCTCACCCTCTCTGCCTCTTCTCCCCACTTCTTCACTCTTATTGTTACAAGAAGACATGCAGTGACATACAGAGGGTTCCTGAGACACAAAGACCTTCCCACAGGTTGCCATGGCATTGCTACTTGTACACAGTATGGAAGCGTGTGTGGTGAGTATGTAAGCATGTATGATGATTGTGCAGGTGTGCATGAGTATATATATATATATATATATATATATATATATATATATATATAATCAGCGTGTAGTGTGCAAGAGCCCAAGAGCGGCAGGTGCACAGTAGCCTGGAATCCCCAGAGTGCAGCAGTATGTGGGATGTTGAATGTGTTGTATCTGGGTTGCAAATCAGGTGCTGAGAAGCAGTGGCACTGTGTGGAGACAGAAAAAGAAAGCCCAGTTTCAGACCTTGAACAAAGGTGGTCAGAACTAGATGGAGGACAAAGGGGAAGGATGTGAGACCTTTCCAGAGTGAACTGCGAGGGAGGCTCTGCTTTCCCTCCACTGGACTGAAGACAGGACTCTGTCTCAGAAGCAGCTCTGTACAAGCAGAGCCTGCTGGCTTCTGGGAATGCATCCCTTGCTCTCAGTGAGGAATGCACAGTGAAGAATCAGCTGCACGTTGGCCATATCATGTTTTCCACTTTCCATTGCTCTTCATGAACAAGGGGGTAGGGGAATGGGCGAAGAGGGAAGAATAGCACCAGCTGTGATTCAAATGACCCAAGAAATACTCTATTCAGGATACCACATCATAATCGGCCATCACGGTTTTTATTGGTCCTCGTCCAGGTTTTTTCCTCTTTTTTTGTTTTGTTTTGTTTTTTCCTCTCTTTAAGCTGAAAGCTTATGCCAGCATTAGCAGAATGACCTTGTGGTCACCAAACCCCGTTATCTATCCCTCTGCCCTGCATAGGCTGGATCACCTCTCATCTCTTAATTGGTTCTGGGCTGGGTAACTGAGCGTAGAATTTTGAAGTAGTTATGGCTGGAGGAGTTAATTTGAGCTCTGATTAGAGCACGGAGGTTTTTGTATCTCCATGCCTTTCTACTGGCAGAGAGAAGGTGAAGACTGAAATCTGTTCCCAGGGTCTGAATGTGTCCTTACACATGGACCTCAAGGTATGGGAAACACAGACCAATACCAAGAATGTCCTCTTAAACTGTCCATTATGAGATGACACCCAACCCAAAGCTCTCTGGACTGGGAAGGATAGAAGAATGTTTCAAGTGCTTGGCACAAATTTTGTGTTCCAGGCAGACAAGAGGGACATATGAGACAACCAGCAAAACTACCTGCAGGCCTTGTGCTTTCACCGCCCACTTCCCCACACCTAATCCCTAGTTTCATTCCCAGCTCTACATCAGAACACCCATGACTGCCTTCCCTGCTCCCTGACCCATCTACTGTGTTTCCTACACATCTTACCCTTCCAACATCACTCCCTACACTTGATCCTTTGGTCTACAGCCCATCTCCAACACACACTGCTGATAACCCAAGGACAACTCCTCCCAGGCTAACAAGTACAATAAAGGCAGACACACACCTCTACTCCTGCTTCTGGGATCTGATCCCACCAAGCTCATCCCCAGCTCTGTAGCTGGACACCTGCTGTGGTCCCCTCTCCTCTCTGACCTTATACCCAAAGCAACTTAAAGACCTCCTCCTCTAATCCTCCCTCCCTAAATTCATCCCCATATCCCAGACTCCAACACCAGCAGGCATTGCATGTGGCTCTTTCACCAATCTGTGCAGGTAGATCCTGTGTCCTGGTAGCCACACCCCCCTTAATAAATGCAAATGGTGTCTGTGTATCTGCGGTTTGCTGATGTCCTGGTGGATGGCTGGGAGGCAGATGCTTAGTTCCATGGCTTGGGGGAGCACACTGGGATTTACAGGATGCAGAGTACAAAGTGTGGCAGGGGAGGTAGTGCACACTGCCTGCAGGAGTATTATGTGCTGACAGGTTGATGGGGCTACAAGGGGAGGGGAATGATGATGGGCTGTGCCCTGGGCCTAGGGCCTAGAGAGTGGGGATGTGCAGACAGGAGATTAGTTCTTCATCACTTCCTCCAATAGGTGCTGGTGAACTTGAGCCTCTGGGGGCTGCAAACTTGTGCACCCACTTTGGAAATGTCACTATGGAAGTTTCTCAGAAAAAAATGGAGTCAGTCTACCTCAAGACTCAGCAATACCACACTTGGGCATTTACCCAAAGGATGCTCACCCATAACACGTGGATATTTGCTCAGCAATGCTTATTGTAATTGTGGCACAATAGACAGAAGCTAGAAACAACCTAGATGCCCCCTCAAAAGAAGAATGGATAAAGAAAACGGGACACATTTATACCATGGAGTATTACTAAGTTGTTGAAAACAATCACATCATGAAATTGACAGGCAAGCAGATAGAACTTGAAAAAAATCTTCCCGAGTGAGGTAACCCAGCCCAGAAATACAAACAGTGTATATACTAACTCACAAGTGGGTATTAGAGATGTAATGCAAAGAATAATAAGGCTACAATCCTTAACCTCAAAGAAGCTAGGATGCAAGGAGGGCCCTAATAGAGAAACATGGATTGAGCTAGGACTGGGAAATAGATGAGATCTCCTGGGTAAACCGGAGGCAAGTGGTAGAGTGGAGGGTATGGGGGATGAGAACAGGAGGGAACCAGATGGGCAAATAGTGGGAGGGATGGACTACTTGAAGAGCAATGAAAGAGACATCTTAATAGATGAAGCCATTATGGGGTTAGAGAGAAACCTGGGCTAGGGAAATTCCCAGGAATCCACAGGGTGATCCCAGCTGAGACTCCTGCCAGTGGTGGAGAGAATGCCTAAACTGGTCTTTTCCTGTAAACAGATTGGTGACTACCGCAATTATCACTATAGAACCTTCATCCAGTAACTGATGGAAGCAGATGCAGAGATCTATAGACAAACCACTGGGCCAAGTTCAGGAAGTCCAGTCGAAGAAAGGGGAGAGGGTTTTATGTGCAAGGCAAGGTCGAGATCGAGACAGGGAATCCCACAGACAGCAGACCCAATCTCCTGGGACCTCATGGACTCTGGATCAACATATGGGAAGTGTAGTATGGATTCTAATTGGTATTAATAATGAAAACACAGAGTCAGCTATGAGGGGTGAAAGCTGAAGGGTCAGAGAAGCAGAATGGGCAGTCACAGCAGAGTTGTTACCTCTACCAATGCTCAGACCAAAAGGACAATCCTGTCCTCAGACTGAACTCAGACTGCTTCAGACTGCCCTGAATTCCTGTGTCCTCCTGCCTTGTATTCCTCTCTCCACCCAGGCATGTCACTCCTGTCTCCACCTCCCTAGTGCTGGGGCTGAAAAGGTGGGATCCCAAGTGCTGAGATCACCTTTGTGTGAGCTCTGTTTCTCTTTTAGAGAAATTCAGTCTCTTCTAGGACAGGGTGGCCTTCAACTAATAGAGTTTCCTCTGCCTCTCTCTCCCAAGTCCTGGGATTAAAGGGTGTGCCACCACTCCTTGGCCTCTAGTGGCTTAGCTCTGTACTCTGATGTCCAGGCTTTATTTCTTAAGACACAAGCAAAATATCACTACCAGGGAGCCTGAATGGGACAGAGCTAAGCTCTCTATAAGTGAGCAACAGTTGTGTGACTTTGTCTGATTGTAGGATCCCTGGCATTGGCACCAGGATCTATCCCTGGTGCATGAGCTAGCTTTTTTGGAGCCCACTCCCTATGGGGAAATGCCTTGTTCAGGCTTGATGTAGGGGAAGGGCCTTGGTCCTGCCTCAACTTCATATGCCAGGCTTCCTTGACTCCGCATAGGAAGCCTTACACTTTCTGGGATGCCTATTGGGGGTTGGGGGTGGGAAGTGGGAGGGAATAGGAGGAGGTTAGGGAGGGGGAACTGTGGTGGGTATGTAAAATGAATAAAAAGTTTAAAATCTTAATGCAGATGGGAAGGACTTGGTGCTGCCCCAACATAACATTCCAGACTTTGTTGACTCCCCATGGGAGTCCTTACCTGTTGCTAGGTGTAAATGGGGCACGGATGCGGGGTAATGAAGAAAGCAAGAGGAGGGGTGGGAAGGAGAAATTTGGTTGGAATGTAAAATGAATTTTTTTAAAAAAAATGGATTTTTTTCCTTCTCCCTTGCACTCACCACTGTGACTGGGGAGAGCTTGGGGGAGTGGGAGGGTGGAGATGGATAAAGGGTGGATATAGGAGCAGGGAAGAAGATATCTACATTAAGGGAGCCTTTTTAGAGTTGGCAAGAGACTTGGTTCTAGAGGGGATCCCAGGTGTCCACAGGGATGTCCCCAGCTAGGTCCTTGGGCAGCAGAGGAGAGGGTGCCTGAAATTACACCACTGTGTGCTAGTGTCTTGGGTGAGGGAAGGTACCCTGCAGGCTAAAGAAAGAAAAGGTAGACACAAAGCATGCACTAAACCTCTGACCTACAATCCGTCCTGCCTGCCAAATATCCAATGGTGAAACAGAAAATGGCCAAGTAGCCGATCAATGTCTGATTTATCGTCCTAAGGCCCACTACACGAGAAGGAACCCATAGCTGACACTACATGGCTAACCAAGAACGAGAGATGAGATAGTCCAGAGACCTAGGGTAAGACCAAACACCACTTCTCTTAAGAAAAATCACTGAAATATTCCCTAATGACATTCTGCTCTGCTCACTGATCAGTGCCTTATCCAGTCACTAGAGGCTTCTTCCAACAGCACATGGGAACAGATGCAGAGTTCCACAGCAAGATGTTATATGGAGAGAGAGAGAGCCTAAATTAGAGGTCTCCACCAAAACTCTTCCACCAGAGCCCAGGAAATCCCATGGAAAAGAAGGTTAAAGAGTGTAGAACCAGAGGAGATGGAAGACACCAGCAGAAAATTAAACAAGGTGTATATGAGCTCACGGAGACTAGTGAGTATTCACAAGGCCGACCAGAATCTATACTAGGTCTGTTGAATATATGTTACAGATATCCAGAAGGCTTAGTATTTATGTAGGACTCCTGACTGTGAGAACAAGGGGGTCTCTGAACCTTGTGCTTGCTGTCGGGACTCTTCTCATGTTGGACCGCCATGTCCATCTTGGACATAAAAGATTGTCTCTATCCTAGTTTCTTTGTTGCTTTCTTTTTATCTGTTTATAGGCTGATCTTTGCTAATGAGTGACAAAAAAGAGTGGATCTGGAGGGGAGGGAAGCATTGGAGGAAATGGTAGGAGCAGAGGGAGGGAAAACCATAATCAAGATATATTATATGAGAAAGGAATTTATTTTCCACAGAACAAAAAACTGTGTAGATAAGGACGGTGGATAATTAGACACTTACTGAATCAAGAAGATTTTTTTAAAGCCGTATTTCAATGTGTGTGTGTGTGTGTGTGTGTGTGTGTGTGTATCTGCTTGTAAGGGACTGGAGGCCATAAAAGGGCATGTGATTGTCTGGAGGTCATAGGTTCTTTGCATTTGTGGGGTGCTCCACAAGGCCTTCTGCAACTAATCCCCAGTCCTGTGCAAGAGTGTTACATGCTGCTGCCAAGTGCCAGGCCATCTGCATTTTACTATGTTCACAGCACTTCCTGGGCTCCTTTTGGGTTTCTTCACAGTTACACAAGCCACACTGCACGTCCTCAGGATTAGCCCTAGAACAAGTGGGACGAGCTTTGTGAATGGAACATATGGAAGGCTGAAGGAATCATGATTGTGAAGTCAGGCTCAGTATGACTTTGAAAGGCTTTGGACCACAAATGTGCAACCTGCTGGACAAATATTCACATCCTGTCAAGGAGTCATCTCTCCATTCTCTTCTACTTCATTGTCCAGATATCACCTATGGGACATTCTTTCAAGCACAGTGCTGGAGCCTGGGCCAGTGGTAGTGTGTCTCTCACCAGCCCAGGTGCATGATAAAGGTAAGAAAAGGGACCCTTCCTAATGTGTGCAGCAAACACTCAGGATGCTGTAGACATCTTGTATTTACTTAAAGGCCACATTGAACTCCAAGGATGCACTGGGGAAGGTGGAGAGATCCTAGTATGGATGCTCTTCAGAACATGTCAGTCACAGCATCCTGTACCTGGAGTATATCAAAAACCCATTTAGGCACCCAGCAAAGGTAAGGCTGTATTCATGGGGGGATTTACATATGCTCGGACTTCTGCAGGTTTCTCAGCAAATTTGTGAAGGAAGGTGTTCATCATTGTAGGAAGGGGGAACACTAAGTGAGCTCTGTTCTGAGGGAGGTGAGAAAGTGGAGGAAGCCCAGGGACAGATGGACAAAAGACTTATTGGGCAATAGGGAGGTCTGCCAAAAAAAAAAGGTGAGCAGGGAATCATGGGAGCACAACAAATGTGTAGATGTATAGACATTATGTAGGGCTACCTCTAGGGAAAGGGGGCAATTGTGGGCAACCTGATGACGTATATATGGCATTTCTCATTCCTGAGAATCCTGTTCCTAGACTACGGATATGTGAATATGGGAAAACTCAGAGACACGTCGCAATTACAACAGATGAAGGGGAACTGAACGCAGTTGAGTTACTAGAAGGCTGGGATAAATTTTGGACAAACTTTGGCCCAAATGAAAGTACTTGTTTCTTTCTTTTCTCAGACTCTGGACATCAAAATGGGACCAGATTTGTAAAATATAACTTGGAGTGGCATAGTGCTGTAGAGGTTTCTAGAACAAAAAAAAAAAAACTGGCTTCTAACAGAAGTACAATATACTCTTACTGAGGGGGGCCATCAGGGTAAAAACAAGACGTCTCTATTTGGTGGGAGTGATAACCAGTCTTACCACACAGGTTCCTGGAAGAGTACATTTTCTGAGGAACCCAGGGAAAGTAGGACTTCTTCAGTCACAGATTAGATATGAAAAAATGTGTACCCAATGGCCTAGGGGAGGACAAAATCCTGGTGGCTAATTATGGGTCTCTTGGATCAGGAAGCTTGGCTGGGAAGGGAAAATGGCAGGGGAACCAGCATCCTAGCCTGCTCCTTCCTCTTCTGAAGAAAGACAGCAAGGGCTAGCTAGCCTGGGAAAAGGAGTGAGGCAAGAGCAGAGAGAGGGAGTTCTGAGGATACATGTCCCTTTGCCCTGGATGAGCTGTCAATGTCCCCACAACACACTGTAACATATGGGCAGGTCCCAGCAAGAAGAAAACCAGCTCAGTACCCTGGGGACTCTAATGATCCTCCTTTACCTTTGCCTTCAGGTCCCAGCAATGGTCAGCATGGCCAGGGGCTGTCCACTGCAAATGGGAAATTGTTTTTTGCACAAAGAGGCAAAGGGAACTCCTGAGCTCTGACTTGAGGTACACTGCTGTAATCTAGATTATTGGACTTAAAAGATTATATGCCCCTCCTGGGACTGACCATTTGATAAAAGAGTCCAGGAGTCATTAGGGATTAGTCTCTTAGTTGTTTAAATAAGATGCCACAAGACACTGGGTCACCTCAAAGAAGAGCTGAAGGACTGGAGAGGAACAGGCTTTCCCTTTTATTTGGATCCGGTCTTTCTCTGTCTCATTGACATGCATGTTCTCCATGAATCCCATATATCATACAGAAGTGGTGGCTATGGATGAGGGTGTCAACTAATGCTCATAGAATAGAAGCGTTGTTCTCTGAGAAACAGCAAAAAACTTGGTGCAATGCATAGAGGTAGGGCTGTGGGGGAAGATGGGAAGTTGATTATCATATGCCTTGAGCAGGTGCTTAATGTATGTCTGTGTTCTTCCTGTGGATGTCCTATGTGAGCAGATATGTTTCTTTTCATGCCCATAAGGAAGTTGTATTGATTTGACTTCCACATATACTTCAGGAATTGGCCACCTTGTTCTTGGGGAGACTTTCTGTTGGACTGAAACTCAAGATGAGCCTGGATGTGTTGAACAGTGATCCCAATTGAGGCTCCCACCACTCTGCGCCTCAGCAGAGCTAGGGTCCTGGGGGCAAGTCGCCATGCCTGGCTTTTCACACTAAACTCGGGCATTCATGTTTGTTCCACAAGCACCAATGGTTAATGAGATAACTCCCCAGACTCTTCTAAAGGCCATTTCACAGAACTGGCCTGAGCCTGCCCAGGTCTTGTGTTTGCTGTCTGAACTGCTGGGAGTTCATATATGCAGATGCTCTTGGATGATCATGCACCCAAATAAATTCAGGCAGCACAAAGTGATCTGTAATGGCTTTAAAAGGAAAAAAAAATGCAATAAACGTAGGGGAATGTGGAAGGCTGGGTGGGTTTGGGAAGAGGTGGGGGTAAGTGAGGGGACTATGATGAAATCAATTGTATGAAAATCTCAAAGAAGTAATGATGAAAATTTTATAGGTTTTTGATAGGTTTTTTTCTCGGCGTCTCTCTCATTTCCTTTCTCAACTAAGTCTGCTGTCACCCTGTCATATGTACGCCTACAAAGCACTGAAGCTTTGCTGCTTGGGCTCTCAGACTCCAAAATCGTGACTGAAATAAACATTTGAATGAGGTATGCAGTATAGTCATTCAGTATTAAAGTATCACTAGGAGCGAGTCTCTTCAGCAAGCTATATTAATGACAGTGCATTACCAGTCACAAGATATTTCTCAAGTCCACAGGATAAAGCTTTCCTGTGATGCTCACTGAGCAGAGGAATTCTAGAAGAGAAAACACATGAAAATCTGAGAACAGAAAACAGCAGAGGATAAAGCAATGTGTGCCCAAGCCCTTTGACATGAGTACAGTTCCATGAAGCCTTGTGGTAGAAGGATGATTAGAGAAACCCGTGAAATTCTCTAATATTCCCACATGTATGCCATGGCTTGTGCATGTGTGAACTCGCACAAACACAGGCACACAATTGAAATGCAAGAATAAACTCATGAAAATTGGAAATTATATTACGGAAAGCACGTGGGTTCAGAAAACCCAGGAGAGACACCATCTCCAGGTGTCCAGGAGTCTAGGTATGGGAGTAACCCAGCTTGGACAGTGTCGCTTGCTCCACCCAATGCCTTTCCTCAGTCAAGTACTGAGGCAAGAAAGAAGAAAATGGGCCCAAAGCCTGAGAGAAACCCCAAGATCCACATGTTGGTGAGCCACCTCTTCCTATGCTGTGCATAGGAACTTTAAAATGTGATGTTCTTTCTTGTATCCCTTCAGCTGACTAGACTGGATGAAAATGCATTCCATGTCCCTCACAAACAAGAGAGCTAGGAAAGACAAGAGATGTTGAGGTCCCTTGCTGTAAACCTATCATTCCTCATTCTTCAAACTATCTGGAGGCAGCTACACATTCTGTGGCCTATGGGGACAAGTCTGCCCACAGATGAGCATGTGGCTAACTCTTTCAGAGGACACCCTTCTGCTAGACACATCGCTGCTAGAAAAAGATGCCAATCAGGCCAGCAGCAGTGACATTTGGACAGTGAGGATATGAGCTCAGAAAGCCAACCATATTACTAGAGGTGCGTGGGTCTGGGAATTCACTGTCTGGCTAGAACGGTGCCTTTTATAGCAGCAGAATAGCCGCTTTGAAGGACTCAAATCAGCGTTTCTTTCTTGGTCCTTTCTCCTGGGATCTGTGTTTTTGGTCCATAATGCCCACATGGCCCTGAAAACTGATGAATGTCTTCAGGAAGGAGAGTCTTTTCCCTCCAACAATTTCATCTGTATTACATTAGCAATCATCCCAAAGCACAGAAACCCTATGAGGTCTGCAGCTTCTGGAGCATTCTGACGAGCCTCCCCTAACATCAACATTTTGACATGATGGAACCTCAGATTAGTCTCAGTAAACCAGCAGTGCACAGAAATGTGGAAGGCCACCACTGAGAAAGTAAGAAAATCTGTATCCCCGTGTGGAAACTCTTTCAATGACATCACCAACACCTATGGAGCCCCATCTGCCCAGTGGGTATTTGGGATGTGTCCTGTGCTGCAGGTACACAGCAGTATAGGGCCTACCATGAGAACTCACTAGAAATGGAGAGAGTTGCATGGAAAGATTAGTGTCTATAAGTGTCTCAGCCAGTATTTTGTACCTGTGAAAAGACACCAGAACCATGGGAACCCTTACCCAAAAAAAAAAAAAAAAACCCATTAATTTGGCAGCCTTACATGTTAGAGGTTAAGTCCATTATTGTCAGGAAGAGGTAATAAGTGAGCCATTAGGCCTGGCTTGAGCTTCTCAGACCTCAAAGCCTACCACCAAGTGAAATGCATCTTCCAAGAAGGCCACACCTCCAAAAATGCCACTCTCTGTGAGGCTTTGGGGGCACTCTCATTCAGACCACACAAGTAGTTACAGAACCCATCGATAAGTCTTACACATGGCTGTTTCCTCTCAACCAACAAGGTAGACATGGAGAATGGAGACAGGGCTGGGCGTGGTAGATCTCACCTTTAATGCCAGTATACAAGACATGGAGGCAGAGAAATCTCTGTGAAATTTCTTTCACTCTTGTCTACTTATGACTTCTGGGACAGCCATAACTACACTGTGTAGCTCAAAACAAAAACAAAACATAATAGAAACTGAAGGCAGAATGTCTGGGTTCCCCTACACAACCGACTAAATTTCATACCCTTTAAGCTTGTTCCGACTTCTCTTCTCTCAGAGCTTGATATTCACATTTGGTCCCATGTACACTGTGATGGTTCCCACATGAAGTGAGCTCCTGTAGGTTTGACTAGCTCAGACTTATGAATGGGGCAGGATTTGGCCCATGGTGCTGATCAGGCAGGATGAAATGCTACAGCTCAGGGGCATTCACCATGTTCTTGATCCATTCCTTGAGAGGCAGCTGCACGGTGCCTCTCCATCCCGGTCTTAACTTCCGTCAGAGTCAGTGAGCTATAGCAATGGTGGCCCATTTCTCTTTTCCTGTTTTATCTGGATTTGGGGACACACCTTCAGCAGGCATTGTAATTCTCAAGCTCCATGTTGGGATTCTGCTTGGAATCCATTGTTCAGGCTTTTGGAGTCAACTCTCAGGGCACATCTATTAGTGATTTTACATGGAATGCAGCTATGCACACTGAAGACAATATTTACATGCATATATGTGTTCATGTGTGTATGCACATATGTATTTATATATAGTAAAACTCACTTAGAATTACATTATCCAAGTAAATATGTGGTGTGTGAAATGTCACAATTCCCTCTGTTCTGTGCCCTACAAATAGATAGATGATAGATAGATGATAGATAGATAGATAGATAGATAGATAGATAGATAGATAGACAGATAAGACAGATGCTGTATGCAGTCTTGAGAATTTCATGGGTTCTAAGTGATGTTACATTTCACCGCTTCTGTGACTGTACCCAGAACATGCAACATTAACAGGATGGCTGACACAGAAATCATAGCATCTATCTAATGGTTAAATGGCCCCAAAAGTGTTCAAAGCCCCTTCTACTTGTTACCACCAGAAGGAGAGGGACTGCCCCATCTGCACACCCTCACTGAAATATCCAACAGTCCCTGTAGTTTGTGGCCAGAGCCTGTGTCCTTGTCCTCCTTGTCTTTGCATCTCACAAACAGGCTCAGAACCCTTCAGGAAGCTGCTAATGTTGAGAAGGCTCTGAAAAACTGAGCATGCTCCTCCACACTCTGGCTTTAGGGCTGTATCCTGTAGAATGAGGCTGCTCATGTGACAATCTCCCTCTGCCCTGGCTATTTCTCTCTCTCCAGGTAACCTAGGCAACCACACACTCCATCCTGTCAGAAAAATCTCTTTTTCCCATAGGTTATTGATTTCCTCTGGCACAGTGGTTTCAGGATGAGATTTAAAAACACCTCTGCCACCACCTCCTGTCCAGAGTCCTCACCGGGCCTTAAGCTGAATCATGACATTTGAGAACATGTCCCCCAACCTCTCTTGAGAGAAAATGAGAACGGTGGGGTGGGGGAAAATGTCTATTTTCACAAGGGCTGGGAGAGGGTGGCACGACACAGTCCTAGAGGTAAATCATCTTGCATTGATGAAAGGCATTCCAATCGCATCACCATGACAACTCCAATCAAGGCTTAATTAGAGTCTCTCTTGTAGCACCAGCGTTTAAAACATGCGTGAGGGTTTGACAGCAGAAGCACCACACACCTAAGATGCTGGAAAGTGCTCATGAAGATGCTGCCTGCTACCTTGTGAGTGTGAGAAACACATCCTGATCTGACCATCCAGAAAACTGCCTGCCAGAGAGGGTGAGGCAGGAAGGGGAGCACACTGTGGTTCGGGGTGCCATTACTCGGGAAAGGGCTAGTATTATGTGAGGTAGAATGCAATTAATTAAGAGTTTATGGCTCCGGGCTAGGGAGGCAAGGGGCTGGTAAAGTGTCGGGTGCAAGGGCAAGAACTTCTGAGGCTGGATCCCTGAGCACTCACTCAAAAGGTAGCCTGGCGGGGCACTCCCACAATCCCAGGGCTGATAGACAGAGAGAAGAGGATTCCTGGGGCTGGCTATTGGCCTGATCAAGACAAACTGGTAAGCTCTAGGATCCTACAATAAAACTGTCTCAGAATACAGGATGGAGAGCAATAGAGTAACACGCCCAGAGCCAATCTCGGACCTCCACCCACACAGGCATGAGGGCCCACAGTCGCACACACGCACAGGCACTCAGTCATCCAGTGCACACATATAATTGTATGAAGGAGATAAAGACGATGAGTCAGTAGTCATGGTCAAGTGAGGGCACCAGCAGGACTCAAATAACTGAGGGCAAAGTAAAGGGGGCTACCTGGTCCCCACAGAAGACCACCTCTAGGGGAAGCAGTGACCACTTAGATGACTCTGAGAGTCCTTGGCCAAGAACACAGTGTTGTTATCCATATAAGGCATGAACTTTTACAGGGTATGGGGCAGTGGGGCTGGCAGCTGAGCCTGGGCCCTCTTGTCAGAAGGTCCTGTATCCAGCATGCCAAGAAAGTCATGGCACATCCTGTAGTTGGTTGAAGTGAGTCACTGGAATCTCCAGGGAGGAGGATCTTAGAGCGAATGGTTCAATGACCCCCATCCTGCTCTGTCACTGACTTTGAAACTTTACCATTGTGTATTCTAAAGAGCAGCATGTGTTCATGCTGGATGTAGAGGGGAGAACAGGAAGACCTACAGGTAGGTGAGGAATCAGGGAGGGGAAAATGTGACCGGAATAAAACACACCTACTACAGGAGATGCAGTGTGGAAAAGGAAAAACATGACCATTGCTGTGCCAAGGGGAGAAATCATTGAAAAGAAAGCAGGCTAACTGAACGAAAATGACAATGTCACCTAGTCAGTAGGGGGGCTGAGAAGATATGTTACAAAACTCAAAATGTGCAGAAAAAATAAACAAGTTTCCCCCTGCGTTAGAGTGGAGACCACTACACAGTTTCTTCCCCTCTCAAAGTCTCAGACAAAACCACATGGTGACATCCCAGTCCACATTAACAACAGGAGGCAGGTGATCATAGAAAAGAACATGTTTACACATTTGGAACAGAGCATTTCAAGCTGTCCGGTACAAGCAGAACAGGATGCCACAGACTTGAGTAGAGCAAATCAGTTCAATGTCCGGCAAGTGAAAATACCTAGTACACCCTGACACATCCCTCTGATCAGACAGAGATACAGGTGCCCTGTCCAGGGACTGCAGGTCACAGGGCATGTGAGAAGGAAGGACAAACAGTAAAGCAAGTGACACATCTTACAGATTTTCCCTCTGTTCCCCAGTAGACAGCAGGCTCTGTCTCTCATGGCCAAATGCACAGGAACAAGATTTACCCTGCCAGGAAGCCTTTGCCCTCAAAACTGCCAGAGCACCCCATAATGGCTGATAGGGATGTGTTTTCAGGCCTCCAATAGCTTCCTCTACCATTCCAAAGGTACATACTGACTGCTGCAGAGTGGTTGCTAGGCAGCAGCCTGGAGCAATGAGCAACATTTTCATTTGAATAAGGCCACATCCACGCCACCCCACCTGTGTGGCATATAGGCAGCTGAAAGGCTGGTCCTCTGATCAATTCAACAAGGGGTACATTCAGCCTTCCCCATCATCATCAGAGGCTTTTAGCAGCTAAAAAGAACAGAGTGTACAGAACCCCAATAATAAGCTAATAACTAATAAACACATACAAACTTGCCACTGCTGGATCTTGACCAATAACAGCAAACTTGAGGGCAAAGTGGCCTCTCCAGCTTCCAGTCTATAACATGGGCATACCCAGGTCATGGATATTTATAGTGGCATTACTGGAAAAGTCATGAAGTCAGTCCCCACACACATTCACCAATGATCACCACATTCTGGTGATAACAATATTGATCAGCAATGTCTAGCACTATGACGATTCCACGCGGACCCTCCTGCAGTATAGTCCATACCCCCTCCTGAGTCTTTCCATGTCCACCCCAGCATGCATAGTCAAACTTGTCTCTTTGCTTTCTCTTCTACATGAAACTATGCCTTTCCTGACCTGCCTGGTGTCCTTCAATTATGTCTTAATCAGATGAAGAGACATGTGTGGGGTGGGGGTGTGATACACAGGTTTGCAATTCCAAATCAACATTGCTAGAAATGTAATTGAGTGAACACATTGGAAATTCTTCCAGAGATCCAGCATTTGGTATGGCTAAGAGGGAATCTTCTCTTCTTCTATGTAGGTTCACACTACTGGATGCTCTACCCAATATAATGCATTAGGTACTTGCTTTGAGCTTGCATTCCCTTACGTCAAATTTTGAACGCTGCAAGTCAATGAGTCTCTCCTATCCAGAGCATGGATCTCATCATACCTATCATACCTGTAATTCCTTTTGTGGGGGCACTCAATAAACTGACATTAAGAAGGCATACAGAAGATATGCATCTGTCTTATATATACATATGTACATATATATAGATATATAAACACACATGATGTTGGTTTTTTTAACAGGAAGGTGGGGGCATTCTATTCCCAGGAAAATGAGTGAAAACTCTTTGTGTATGAATCACAACATGGAGGTTCAGGGATCTCTGGTTCCCACTTTTCTTTTGTAACGGCTAACACACACCACCACACCCAAAAAGGCATGCTAAAAGACATAAGGAGGAAAGTTGAAGCCTTTCCTAGGACAAATTCGGTCATAGCACAAGTGTTTGGACTCATCCAAGGCAACTGATTGCCTAGACCTCAGAAGAGTCCCGGCCCCTGAGCTGGCCGTCCGCACTCTGTGCATCAGTTTTCATCTCCATCCTCTGGGAGCCAGCTCCTCAGCCTTCTTCCATCCTCTACTTGAGCATCCTCTGGAACATCCTCATGCTTTCCTGCTGCCTGTCCACTGGGAGCATCTGCTCTGGCTCCAGCTGCCCCCCAGTCCCCTCTGGCAAGGGGCTGGGTCTGCTGGCTCCCAGGCTGAGGGTGAGGCCATTGAGGCCCTGCACCAGCGTTTCCCAGGAGTGAGGGTTGGGGGCCGTGTTCCTCTCTCCACTCATCCCAGCAACATTTGGAACATGGTCCTGGCATGGGAGCTGATTCTGAGCATTTTCGCTTGAGGGAGAGCCTTTGACAGCCCTTTCAAGCAGGTAAGGTGCCATGTGATCCCGGTGCCAGCGTCTTGAGTGCCTCAGGAAGACTTTCTTCCTATGAGGAAAGCCCTGCTTTTCCCAGTATTGCTGCCACAGGGCCTTCTTCTCGCGGGCTTGCTGCTGGAGCAGCCCCTCTGACAGAGGAGCAGGGACAACAGAGCCAGGGCTACGGCGGAGGCTCAAGCCACTGAGGCCCAGACTTAGCTTTTCTGAGGAGGAAGGCTGAGAGCCTGCTGAGGCCTCTTGGGAGCTTGTCACAGTGGCCATGCGGGAGGGCATGGAAATCGACATTGGATCCCATTTCTGCAGCGGATCCATGGGTGTCTAGAGTCGGAGACCACAGTGAGCCCTGGGTCCAGGAGGAAAAGTGAAGGTGGAGGCTTGTGGAATAACTAGGCGATAGCCAGGAGGAATGTGTGCAGCCAGGAAAATCCAGACTGTAACAAGAGGCGAGAAGAGAAGAAAGAAAGCCCGTGATTATTCATCCCATTTTGTCTGTCCCTTATCTTCGACATGGGGCCACCTCCCAGGCTTCTTCTGGGGGTTATATGAGATGATACATGTTCAGAGAGCTAAGCACATCAACAGCAATCCTGGCATGGCAGCTGGTACTCTTTCTATCACCTGAGAGCTCATGTGGAAGGTATGGACAACCACATTGATTTCTGCCTCACTTCTGCCAAACTACAAGGTAACTCTACTGCAATGAATAGACAATGATAGCCATACTTCATAGAGGTGTTTAAAATTTAAAAGGTAAATTTTTTTCTCTACTTACAAGGATTTGAACCCTAAGACCTCACTCACACTATCTCTCATCTTCACCCCACTAATCACTGTCTTACCACGCTGTCCTAGAACCCACTCAGTTCCATAACATGCACTGAGATCATGACCAAATTGCCCTGCTTATGAAAGAATCTTGGCATGGGGATTTCATGGACTCTGGGGTAGCTCTTTCCTGCGCTCCAACATCTGACAATTAGACATTAGACAACTGCCTAAAAGTCAACCTGGCCCACCATTGACTTTCGACCTCAGGTGTCCTGATGTACCACTAGGGGTCTACTTCAGTTCAGTGATTTTAATGTGATCTTTCTGTTACCTTCTGTGTTCCTAGTCGCACACTTCAATGACCTCTGCTGACCATGGTCAACCTGGATTCTTGCACTCTGCAATTCCACAAATTTTGTCCTTTAATTTGTGCGTGCAAACTGCTTCCCATAAGCATATCTGATTGCTGCAAACTGTAGAGTTACACAAAAGAGTCTCCTCACCCAAGGAAAAGCAAGGACATGAAATAAAGGAAGTAAAGCAAAGGGGGTACTGGAAGAGTCTGGGCAAGTGTAGCATCAATGAAAGAGGGAAAGTTCTGGTGGGTCATTCCTAAGGGAGGACATGGGAGTCTCAACTCTGCCTGCAGGTAGAGTTGACCGTGCTGTGTGCCCTGTGATTGCATGTCCTGGACTCTTGAGATACGGAGAACAGTGGAGGCTCACATAGGCAGCCTTCAGGACGGCTCACTATGCTCCTATCCTCAGGCATGAGGAGACAACTCAGCAAAGACATTCTCCATACTTGTTAACCTGACTGGGAGGTGATCAAGTTAAGCTTGCTACTGGATAGGAATGAAGAAACTGCTTCCAAGAAGTGGATACTAAATTATGTCACTTGGCAGCACTGCCTGTCTACTGCCATTGAATCTTCCAGCCTTCTGAGGATGAGATTCCTGAAATTTAAAGGCGGAGAGAGGGGTGAAGGGAAGAGAGGGAGACGGGGATGAGAGACTGAGGGAGGGACCATATGTATGAAAGAGAACTAGTCCCCGATTCTTCATCAGTGTCATAAGGAAATATGCCACAGCTGTTTTCACCTCCTCTGGACTTGGTTTTTGCTCTTCCATGCAGTCATTGATGAAGGTCCCTGCACAGCTGCAATCATTGTTCTTTCCACTCCACGTTCCTCTGCTCATCCAAATACAGACAGCAGTCAACATCACCAGAAGCATGTTTAGCGTAATGATACCTCACGCCAGACCATTGTCAGCACAATGGTTTTCAGGAATATGTCTTCCCTCTCGATGACCAATACCCTCCTCTCAAGATATTCAGAATGCTATGCATACCTTTCTCATCCAACATATCTTTTCCTGGGTACTTCCTGGAGACAATGGTTTCATAGGAATCCAAGTTACACCTTGTAATAACCAATGCATGGATCCTTAGCTTTAACACAAGAAACTGGAGGAGGGAAGCCATTTCTGTGAGGGCTCCCAGGTGAAAAAGCTCATCTTGCCAGAGGCTGCAGATGTCTCCATTCCCTGCTGTGTGACCAGCTGCAGGTCATACTGGAGACCAAATTTCGGTTGAGGGTGCTCACATTTTGTCTTCTACTCAGTAACTGATACTCACAGGGACCTTACAAGTACTTTAGGGTCTGAGCTGTGAACTCATATGGATATTTATTTTTCAAGGACAGCAACATATTTGGAGGTATATGTGAAGATATATGGATCCTTTATTTCTGGTAGGGCAAATTATTTGGGAAAGGGCAGGTATTACAGTCAAAAATAACAGTTTGGTGTTGGTCTTGATGCATAGTCAAATGATCTGACTCAAGATCACATCGCACAGGAGCCAAACCTACCCAGGTCAGGATTCCAGAGAAGGTAACAACCTTTGCATCGCCACTCACAGGAGGACTAGGAATCCTCTGGGGTAATGTGGAGCGCAGGGGTTGTGTCTGGATAATATTCCAGTACAAGGACAGTGTGGTTGGGGAATTTAAAGTGGGGAGCAGGGTGTTACAAGATCAGTCTAAAGTTGTAGCCAGTCACACTGATCCATAAAGCAGACATTGTGGGACAAGGACAAGGGTTTGGGCCCTTAGCTTTATAGCAGTAGCTAGGTCGCTGTGGCTGCCGAGAGCTCGCCAGTTCCCTCACTAGATCCCTGCACTTGCACTGATACTTTGTACGAGTCATCACAATTGCATTCAAAGAAATATTTCTGTGGATATCCTCGATCCTACAGAGCATTCCAGACCTTGGAATGGGGGGATGATGCCCACAAAATATTCTGTTAAGAACTCGATGGCACCTCAGTACCCCCCTGGTGGGGTTAGAAGTGATGTGATGGCAAAGGCCCAGGTGGAAATCGGATGACAGTAGAGGTAGGTATAACAGAACCATGGGACAGCAGTGGAGCTGCAGCTTGGTGGACAAATTCAGAGTTGAGGATTGAAGAGAGGACTTGTGAGATCCTGGGGTTGAAGTTGGATGAATGAAACCAGAGCACCAGAGCTGTATCACTCTGGGACAGGAAGATCATTGTTGAAACTGGCAAGTTGGAGATGGTAGAGATCTGGTGGGAGGGGGTATTATCGATGTGGAAGAGAGAAGTTCTAGGCCAGCCAGGCATAGGCACATGTAGCCTCTTTGCATGGACATATCAGTCAGGGCCAAGGCATTGAATATCACTACTGAGAAGGGATCACAGAAACCTAGGCCTTGAATGCCTGCCTCAGTGAATGTCAGGTTTGAGGGTTTGGCTAAACCAAGAAGAAAAAGGCAAAAGGAAAATAAATACAACTGGTGGCATAGCCACACCATCGTTTTAGGAGAGCAACGTGGCAGCATTTTCTTATGTCATTCCTGTTGTGCCCTCAGTTCAGGAATCATGTCCTGATGCCAGAGTCACCCCAGCACTCTACCATCGAACAGTGGCTACCCTGTCCTGGGAGCTCAGTGCTGGCAGAGCAGCACTGAGTGAGATAAGAGGATTGTGGTGGCCCTGTGGTGTATGTGGGTATCCTTCACATGAAAGCAAAGGAGTGCAGGATAACTGCCCCGGCACCCAATGTACGTGCCTCATTCTTAAAGCATCCTATGTCCTCAGGTAACTAGTTTACTAAACTTGTATGTTCAGAACATAGATTCAAGCAATCATTTAACCCATTTTAGAAATTTATTCTCTTTATTTAAAATTTTTATTTCAGGTATCAATTGTGGTTTAGCTTAGCCAAAAACTCACCATGTAGAACAGAAGAGTCTCAAATTTATGGTCATCTTCCTGCTCTGCCACGCTTGGAATTAAAGGAATGGACACTAAGCCTATTAAACATGTGTAAATGTCTGTCTTTCACACACGTACACCTGTACTCACATGCGAGCCACATATATAGTGTTTGCCAGTTGGACTGCATCTGATTATGCTGCTAAGGCTGGCCTCCAGCTCCTCATCCTTCTGCCTCCCAAGTTCCTGGAAGAGAGACTTGCTGACCCCAATCCACTTATCTTTAAAACTTACCAAGGTGTCAGGGTTTTTAAGCTGAAAACTGAGAACATGGTTTTCGCAATGCTGGGAAATAAACCCACATTATACCCTAATGGGTTGGTTTTTCCCTAAATAATGTGTTTCTCAAAGGGGATGGGGGTATTCTGCCTGAAGAGGGAAATCCTGCCCAGAGTACACTTGACTTGAGCACTCTTCTTCAAACTCTGATAAAAGATTTCAAAGATTGATCTCCAGGATTTCCACACAATGCACTGACAGATTTTCCCCTTGGAGGATCTTGGTGCCAGTCAGCCCACTGAAAATGACCCGGTCCTAGCAAATGGATCGAGCATGTCTCTCTCCAGTTTGAGAATGCTCAGCACTTATCTCCTATCGCTGCCCACACCAATGGAATTGCACCACAGTCCATGTGCGAAAGCTGGCTGCTCTGGCAGTGTTCCAGCTTCAGACTGTGTGGGGAGAACTGCAGTATGAATTGAATTCAAGTTGGAGGTTAAATTGGACTAATGCCATTCTGCTTCGTCTTCCCTGTGATGAGGCCCTCAGGCCCAAAGAGGTTCTCATTGTGGACTTTCACTCTCTGTCTTTGACACATATACATGCATGGATTCTGAAAAAAAAAAGCCCTGTAATCAGTCTGCAGCATTAGGCAAGCACATCTTTTATACTTGGGCCAATCGCAGAGTGCTGCAGAGAATAGCCAGAGACTACCACGTGCCCACAACAGTTTCAAAGTAAAGACAGTCCTTTCATAACTGGATGTCACCAGGCAATGAAAGACTGATGTACATTTGCTGAAGTGCAAACAAGGCCACACAAAAAGCTCTGAAATCACAAGGATGTGTCTCAAGTCAATATCAATCATGAGAACTCTCAGAACATGAAGAAGACTCAAGACTGAAGATGAGCTGTAGGAAGCTCATGTCCCCAGTCCTGGGAAACAGGGATACTACTAGATCAAGCGTTGTTAAAGAGAGTGGCAATGAAGGTTATGGTTGCAACCATTCAGTCTTATTTGGTGGGTAACTTACCAGCATGTTGTCCCTGAGTGTGACATTACTGCCTTGCACCTTGTCACTAGCAAGAAAGAAGACCCAGTCTGATCTCATACTTACAGTGACTCCTGAGAGATGTCTATGTAGGAAATATCTTCTATTCCATTTATGGACTTTGGCTGAGTTTATATTTATTTGTCTATGTTTACTTTTATCTGTCAATACAGGGTATTGGATGTAGGGCCTGTTACATGATAGATATATGTTGCCACTCGGCTATATTTTCAGCCTTCTCCATTGATATTTTCTTTTGACTCAAAGTCTCAGGACCCTATACAGGCTGTTCTTGAACTCATTCTGTAGCTCTACCTTACAGCAGGTGATCCTCCTGCTTCAGACTCCCGCTAGCTGGGATTATAGGCCTCCACCCAAAAGGCTTTTGTATTCATTTCTATTTGAAGACAAGGACTTGAGCAAATTTCTTCTTCCAAGAGAAGAATGGAACAGTACAGTTTCTCCCAGAGGGCCATTAGTTATCTGCACTGGCTTTTTAGCTTCATTTAGCCTGTATGCTTCATGGTGTCTTGAAAATCGGCAACTAAGTTTTTTGTCTGCAATAGGAAGTCTCAGTGTATGAAAATGCACTGACCACAGACCAGGAGAGGGCAGCTCCTCAGGATTGTAACAGTAAGGAACTCTCACACAAGTCAAGAAGGCTTTCTGTACCTGGTCCACATCAAACCTCTTAAGAAAACTTGAAGAAAAGCCAAAAGAACAAATGAGGAAATAAAACCCGACTGAGACATCCATCTTGGGAAGAATTCTGACTGTTCCCTCTCTAGTCATGGTTAACTATTTATTCTTTTGAGCAATCAACCTGACCATAATCCCCAAGATTGGTCACAAGCAGAACAATATGAGAAAAAAAAATTAAAAAAAAATAAAAGTAAGTTCCGAAATTTCCCTCACTTAGTGGGAACTCAAGAGATCTCAGGACACATCCCTCACAGGATATGGGGAAAATGATGATGATGCAGAGAATGGCACAGGAGTTCACCAAATCCTTCAAAAGTTAGGGTTTGCTGGAGACCTCAAAGTGACCTTGCATCAGTCTGTCCTGTGCTGTGGTCAAGTAGACAGAAAAGGACTCTCCAGAGGGAATGATCTACTGGTTGTGTTGATCTGCAGCAAGGACCACGAGCAAGCAAGAAAGGACAACAGGACTGTGATATCACGCAGGTGACTTATGTGTCTCAAGTACAGAACCACAAAGGGAAACCAGGGTCTTCTGACAGTGGCCCAACCGAGGAACCTCATAATTATGGAGGCGATATGAAATATGGGGGGGGAATAAATAAGCAAATCCTCTGATCATTAGGAATTGTCCAGAGGTCATTCCATGGGTACAAACATGGCCACCAGACAGTTTATCCCTTGAATTCCTTCTGGTTTAACTTCAGAAAAATGTCTATCTGGTCTATGACCATGAATACCCAAGGTCATCATGGCTAGAGATTGATGAAGGAAGGTCATTGGTTAATTAATAAAAAAACTGCTTGACCCTGATAGGTTAGAACATAGGTGGGTGGAGTAAACAGAACAGAATGCTGGGAGGAAGAGAAAGTGAGGGAAGACGCCTCAGAAAGATGCCATGTTTCTGCTCTCCAGGGCAGATGCGATGAAGCAAGCCGCCAGGTCAGACATGCCGAATCTCTCCCAGTAAGACTAGTGCTACACAGATTATTAGAGATGGGTTGATCGGGATATGAGAATTAGCCAGTAAGGGTTAGAGCTAATGGGCCAGGCAGTGTTTAAAAGAATACAGTTTGTGTGTTGCTATTTTGGGGCATAAGCTAGCCAGGCGGCCAGGAGCCGGGTGGCAGTAAGGCAGCCTGCAGCTCCTGCTACAAGAGATGATGAAAGGATCCGTGCATGGAGCAGTAGTCACGAATGAAAATATATCAGGAAAATGTGGGTTTCAGGACAAAGCTCTTAATGTGGAGATGGAGAGAGTAAAGTCAGGGAAAGAGAGAGAGAGAGAGAGAGAGAGAGAGAGAGAGAGAGAGAGAGAGAGAGCAGAGAGAGAGGGGGAGAGAGAGAGAGAGAGAGAGAGAGAGAGAGAGAGAGAGCAGAGAGTGAGGAGGAGACAGAGAAGCAGAGAGGTGGAAGGGAGGAAGAGAGAGAAATATTGTTCCTTGGTCTCAGGTCCACTGAATATGGTCATCATGGCATCAGCAGGCTTAAATACTGTCGAGTGGCACAATGCAATGAGTGGACAGCACCAGAAGCTTCTAGAATCGACCAGCCTGTCCTAAAACATCCCGCTTGCATTACTGCAAAGGGAGGTTGTACTAAGTTGAAGAGACCTGGTTTTCAACGCTGGAGTTTTCTCTCCAGTTGTGTGTCTTATGCTGCACATGGACTCCTGTCGCATTCTTCAGGATCTGATTGCACAGGTGGATGACTTGGCAACAAGTTTCCTTCCCTGCCTGTGACTTCTAGCCTCAACCTACATCTGTTTCCAGTACCTCACTGGAGTTGGAGCCTATACTAGGTTGTTCCAAAGGTCAGTTAGGTCCTGACTCTCTGAACACATCCATGTACCCCTGGTGAAACACTCTTCCCTTTTGTAGGTACAAGACTTCAGTAGAAAAGGGTTGCTTCTCTATATTGCCAGTCTTAGAAAATACTTTACATTACTGGAAGGATGGTTGTGGAGGGTAGGCTTACACCATTTCAATAAATTCTTGGAAGCTGTTAGGACATAGGCTGGTGATAAACAGCTTGCAAAAGACAGTAAAGGGATGGCACAATGTATTTACCAGGACAAGAGATTCAGACTCTAGGAGGAGGCAGATTTGCAGGAGTTAGGGTCCAGCTAGAGGTACACAGTCATTCCAGTTAAGGCTAGGTCACATAGGGAGAGCCTGACTTTACAAAAAATACAAACAAATGTTTAAGAAAGGCCAGACATGATGGCACAAGCAATCCATCCTAGCAAACAAGAGGCAGAAGCAAGCTGACCGGCTTGTGTTCCAGGCCAGCCTGTTATACATAGGGTTCTGGCCCAGCTCTGGTCAAATGTGAAATGAGAGAGTTTTTCAAGAGGGTAGAGGACTACTTCCTGGAGTCTGTTCTCTTTCCATAACGGGACTGCAAGGGATGGTACCCAGATTGTCAGGTTAAGTGAAAAGCACCTTCCCCCAAGATATCTCGCCTGCATGACTGATAGTGGTTCAAACCCAGGTGGGCAGCCCTCCATAGATCTCACCCTGCACTGATCTGCTTAGGGGCTCCTGAATTGTGCTGCAGGCATGCAGTTTCAGACTGCAGATTCCTTCTCAGCTTTATTATTTGGCTGTTTGCCTCACTCTTAAAGAGAAATTGTTATCCGAGTGTCTGTTCACTGTCCCCTGCCCAGAACACTAACATCTTCTCCTGAGGACCTGCTTCCCCCACTTGGGAAACATTAGCCATAACATATGTCCTTTGTGTGGCATGTGGTTCCCTTCATAAAGACCTTCCTTAGCAAACAGACCAAAACTCTTCTCCATAAATGTGAAAACTGTGTAACCCTCATGACTACAGGGCAGATGGAATTGGTGCCTTCTGGTTCCTTGATCACTGACCCGATCATTGAGAAAGCTTGGGCATTAAGGAAGGGAGTCCCTGCACAGGCTGGTTGGCTGCTCAATGTGACTATTCACGGGGACAGGTCCATCACTAAGTGTCATTGTCTGCTTCTTGTAATGGCACCTCAAGTTCACTCATCATAAGCCACATTAATTGTGCTGATGGGTTTACCATTCCTGGGGTCTGCCACAGGCTGAGCAGGCACTGTTCCACTGGCCCACCCCACCCCAAACAACTGCACTGATTTTGATGGTGTGAGATGCCCTCATCCGTGTGAAAGACTTTTTATACAAGGAACAATCATCCCACCCAGCTTTTCAACAGCTCTTTAGTCAGATATTGTGTGCAGTAGCTTAGACTTTATCATCATTACACATCATGGATGGAACTGTAAGGAACAATACACAAGCTGTTCATATCTAGATTTTGCACTTAATCTCTGACAGAATTACAAGTGCTCTCCACAAAGTCTGACGGGAACACAAAGGGGCATTGGGGAAGAAGCCTTCTCACTCGGAATGTGGAGTGCATTTACCATACCCAGGCTTCACGTTCACAACTGCAGAGGCTGGCATTTGCACCATTATAGGTAGAAAATCTCCCTTCTGAGGAGCTGCCCTGCCATTCATTTCAGAATGAGAACAAGCCCCATTCTCCCTCTAATCAATGCTCATTACCGCTTTGGTGTTGGCTTATTTGTTGCTGTTGTTTGTTCTTTCATGTTTTAAGGGAAAGTACACATTCTTTTATGGGCCTTAGCTTCTCAGAAGGAGGGGTCACATTGTACAAGGACATTTAACCTGGAGACACTAAATGAGTGACTTGGAACCCAACCTGAATGGGACAAACAAGCCATTCAGTATCAGGAGAAATCCTCATGCTGCTATTTAAACATGAATTGGACACCAGACTTGACAGAAAACACATCAAACTGTCACGAATGACCCTATGAAATCTCAGTGGTGGAGCAAATCAGCAAAAGAGTACAAATGCCCATTGACTCTTACTGAAAATACAGACAAAAGCCAAGACTGCTTTGTGGGAATGTCATTGCTTTTTATAAACAATGGAAGAGGAGCACCCAGGTCATCACGTCGGTGATTGTCCTCTCTGCTGTAGGCTGTAGAAATGGGCCTCCTTCAAGATCTGGTTAATGTGGGAGTAAGGACCTTGGCCTTGGCACAGTGCATAGTCCTCATGTGAGAACTCGGGGATATTGGAGTATAGTTCAGCAATGTTCTGGTTTAAGCTGCTTTCTGGTACACTTCCTCGTACTGGGATATTGATGCTGCTGTGGTTTCTTTCATTAGCACTGCTTGACGACTGGAAGGAGAAAGACAGAAGGAGGATGGCTATTATGATACTGTCATCATTTCCTGTTCAGCTTGAAGAATACTGGCATCACGCTCTACACAAGGCTCCACAGTCTATGAAGTGCAAACACTTGGGTAGCTCCTTCCCTCCTGACAGCAGCGCTACCACACAAACCAGGGTTAATGGCACCCATTTAACAGAACAGGAAAGAGATGTTTTACAACCCAAAGGCAAGTCTTTGGGAATGTTGTGGAGAGGGTTCAAACACAGGTTTAATCCCTCTAAAACCCTTCATATATCCACTGACCCTATGGCAACATGCATTTGAATTACCTGAACCAGGGAAGAAGCTCCCAACAGCCAGGACAAAGAAGCAATCAATGCTGCAGAATGTGATAGGGATGAATGAGTAAAATGGAATGCAAGCCCAAGTCCCAGTGTGGCAAAGAAATGACGGGGAAAGCTCCACTTACACAGACATGCACATGTGCACATGTGTATACATACCAATAACAGGATCTTTCCGTACATATCCCCGAGAGTGGACATATGTGTATGTCCTATAACTTCAAGTAGGCTCCAAATGTATTTTGAAATTATTTTGATATTTGTTAGTGACAACTGTAGACCATCAGTCAGCATTTCTGATGATTAACACACTAGGTTTAGTACAGTTTGCATATGGTAAGTGTGATCTCAATATTGTCTTTCCTGATGTAGCTGCACTCTGTCATATTGGTGATATCATGTGGGATCCCACCCACAGAGCCATATTCTGGGGTTCTGTAGACTTGGGATACAACTCAGTGGTAGAGTGCTTTTCTCACATGCATGGGACCTTGGGGTTCATCTCCTTGGGTACAGGAACACACACTCATGAAGTTCTTGCCTCTAATCTTAAGACTATCAAAGGAAGGAGATGATCACAATGACCCTTATGAGATCAGAAATGTTGAACAATATTGGTATCCTATGTCTTATAAGGTCATCTTTCCCGATGATAGCTGTAATAATGACAGAAACCAATATGTGCCATAATTCTCTGGTCATGTGGAACTGTTCAGCCACTACATCACCTACAGGTATCCAATGAGTATTTATTCAATGAGATCCATGCACTCAAAGACTGCACATGAGAGACACAGAATTCAGAAGTCAGATGCATCTGTGTGTGAGGAACCATCAAATATCTTTGGATAAAATCAACCAGTACACACTCTGGTTTCTCTGAGGTAGATTTCCTTTGTTGGTTGTTTAATGTGGTTTCTTTTTTTTTTTTTTTTAATGACAGGCAGGGGAATCATCACAAATGGAAGCATTTTACTTTGCACTCTGTGTCAGGAAGATGATAGTATCATACAAAAACTGCATATATTACACTGAGGGGCCCTGGGGTTTGGTGACAACAGTGGAGAGCTTGCCTAGCACACAGAATGCACTGGGTTTGAGCCCAGATCAGCATTACATGTGCTGAGCAGTATTCCTATAGAGCGAGGTGGTCTTTGGAGAATTAGAATGCTGAGGTTATGATCGTCTTTAGTAACATGGGCAAGTTGTGGTTTACCTGAGTTACCTGAGACCCTGCCTGTGAGAACTCACAGAAAACCTCTTGGTTTCTAATTTCTAGCTGGCGTATAAATTTTTACTTCAGTTGTGTAGTGGCATCACTATTACAGTAATGCTCATTGTACAACTTATGCATCGGGGATATTAACAACCAGAAACCAGTAAAGAGTTTTTATAAGGGAAGTAACCGCCAGGGCACATGAACACACACCTGTAATACCAGGACTTCTGAGGCTGAAGAAGGAGGATCTAGAGAACAGTCTGGGCTACATATGAGCTCCAGGACAGCCCCAGGTATCTATCAAGAAGCTGCCAAAACAAAAACCCAGACAGATGGACAGGCAAACACACAAGAACAAAGAAAGAATGAAAAAAAGAATGAAGAAGAAAATTCAACTAATCTAAGTGATACATCATCTATTAATAGTCTTCAGACAATATCAGTTGTGCTTTTGCTAAAAAGAATGATATTCTTGATATCTTATTGGACATCTATATTTACCAAGTCCTTTGAAAACCTTAAAGTGTAGTTAATAAATGTGAACACTATGTATTGGCTGGAAAAATACTCATGTTGCCTTAGTTATTTTCGATTATTATGAAGAAACCATGACCAAGACAACTTACAAAAGAAAAACATACAGTTTCAGAGGTCATGCAGCACCCATAACCACCATGGGGGTGGGGTACATGGCAGCAGGAAGGCGAACATGGTGCTGGAACAAGTGCCTAGAGTTTACAAACAACCAGAAGGAAGGGAAGAGGAGAGGGAGGGAAGAAAGTAAGGAGGTAGGGAAAGAGAAGACAGACAGAGAAATAGGAAGGCCATGTCATGGGGCTTGAAAGCTCAAAGCCCACCCACATAGTGACATACCACCTAATCATTCCCAAGTGCATTTAGATCTGAAGATTGAGCATGTAAACATATGAGCTAATTCATGCCATTCTTATTCAAATCGCCACATACTCATACAGTTTCAGATGGGAAACGATGGTTTCTACTTTTGTGATATCTTCACTTTCCATCTAATCTACATCAAGTGATTCATAGGCAAAACAAAGATTCACTTTGTCAGTAACTGAATAACAGAAAGGATACTTATGAAAAATCAGGGGAAGAAGAGCTCACCATTTAAACTTTCCAAAGGTTCTAGACGCATGGGCACAGGCAATGTTATACTTTGTGGAAGACCTTAATAAAATCTGCATGTTTTCCTCAAAGTCAAAGAAGCAGATTGGTCAGCAGAGATCTGGTACAGTTCTGTTTGAGGACAGGGCAGAGAATTGCCTGTGCAGGTTTCTTATTTACCAGTTAGCTCAGAAGCCTACTCAACTGGCTACACTTGGGAGAGAATGCTGGGTAGTCACAGGCCTTTGCAATGCCCAATCTATCCAAACACATGCTTGTGGATTTACTACTGGAACAGGAATCTCATCTTGTCCTCAGAGGCCCCTGAGCTGGAACTGACGTGAAAGTCTCTTTCATGAGGTCTGTACTTCATGGGGACAAACTTCCAAAAGAGGGAAGCAGTCAGCAGTCCTACCCAGCCATGATGCCTGTGAACCACAACAACCAGCATGGTAAGATAGCCCTAAGGGTGCGGTACTGGCACATGCACTAGTGGTGACCTATGGGTTCTCAATCTTCAGTCCTGCTCAGGAGGAGGGAAATCATATCTGCTACAGGACACCTAGGGGTAGATATAGTAGAGGAATCTGCAGAAGCAGTAACTGCCCCTTTAAGAAGACAACATAATCCCTAGCTACACTGCAAATATCTCCCCTTATACCTAGACAGCAGTGCGGTCTTCATGCAGCATCATGGAAACGTCTTCTTCCAACAGAGACCATTGAAGAAAGCCACAACTAATGAAAATGCAGCGCCGTCGCGCTCAGTCCCAACAGACACAAGGAAGAGAGTGGAAGAGGGAAAGATTGCACGAACCAGAGGATCATGAACTTTCCTGTGAGCCAGTGTCTCCTGGGAATGTCAGAAGCTACACTCATGGTCTCACCAATGTGATGGCCTAAGAGTGAACTGAAGAACAACCACAACAGACATGCCAAAGTGGCCAGGGAATGCCCGGCACACCTCAGTACTACGAAAAAAAATGAAAACAAACCTATAGGCAACAAAGGGACACTGATAGTGGGAGAAAAAAGCCCACAATTTGATTATCCAATACCAAATGGCCACTCCATAGGATATGCAAAAGATAATATTATAGGAGTCTCTGTGTGTGTGTCTCTGTGTGTGTATGTGCACATGTGTGTTTTCAATAAAAGAAAATAAAGGTCCAAATTTGATATTGAGCAAAAAAGAGCAGTATATGAAAAGATTTCCAAGAATAAAGGGAAGGTTGAAAGGAGGCAACTATATTAGAATCTTAAAAATAAAATGACTGGAAGATGAAAGCCACCTGCTCTAGGCAGTGCAATGTGTGAGGAATCCTCACAGATGGAGTGTAAACACTGGAGAGAAACAGAGCTCAAGACTGGTGAGGATGATTTGAAGGACAGACAGATGCTGATAAGATGTGGGTTTGTAGTCCCTAGGGGAATTCTCCAGCCATGAAATGTGCAGGAACAGACATGGCAGGAATATGTGGAGACCTTGGGTGTCCCGCTAAGAACTCTATTGAGCTGCACAGACAGATGCTCACGTGGATGGATGGGAAAGGAGGACAAATTTATGACAGAGGACACCTACAAAGTTTTTTAAGTATCCAGAAACAGGCCACACAGGTCTTGGTGATATTGACAGAAACACAAAGCAATGTCCGGTGACACACAGAGAGTAAAGGGGAGACAGTCGCTGAGAACAGTGCACACACACAAACACACACAAAAACATGCTGACCACTGCAGACATCACCTGGCAATTTCTATATTCCCACGTTTGAGTTTAGCATGCTCCCCAGATTGAGTTCTAGTGTAAGCTAAGGCAAAGGAAGGGGCAGCTGCAGACAGAAAGGTGCAGTGAGCAGCTTTAGGAAAAGAACTGGCGAACAGGAGGAGGTGGGAATGCAGACGGCAGCTGGGAATCAAAGGTGAGGAGGAAGGAAGCACCTGGAAGATGTATGGCAAGTCTCCCGTGGGTGGAGAGAGAGCCTCCATTGGTAGTGACACAAATCCTGGGGAAATGGAAACAGAAGTGATAAGGAAGAAAGTTATCCTGAAGTATCACCCCAAGTACTGAATGGAAATTCAGGAATATGCATGATATAGAACTGGATAATGCTTCCTAGGGTAAAAAGCAACTGAATTCAGCAATTTTTGATCTTCAACTCTGGATTTTCATCCAATTCCGTTCCTATATACCTCAGAGATAC
>NW_026068284.1:21863-66381 GCF_014885135.2 Alexandromys fortis | reverse complement strand
TGTTAAAGTTAAGACTGTGGAAGTTGAAACGCCAGCTCTTCGGCATAAGCATCCCTAAGCTCTCCCACGTCCCTTCACACAACCCCACTTTGCTTTTTGTTTTTTCGGGGAGAAAGCAAGAAGAGCATTGCAGCTAGTAGCCCGCCACTCTGTTCTTCAAGTTTATGTCTTTCCTAACCATAGAAGGTGGGGTTCAATTCTCCCTCCCTATTTGCAAGGTGAGGGAATTTCTGGAACCCCATCCTCCATTTTGGGCTTGGGAAAACATCTCTGTGGGTCCTGTCTCTGTCCTGCTGTGCAGTAAAGCTATGGTTATGACAATACTTAAAATCCTGCTCTGCCTCAATAGCATTGCAGCCACAAAGAAGACTTTCATGAGTGTGTCTGGAGGGTTCTCTTGCCAACATGGAGATGGAAATGAATGCCACAGAGTGGGCAATGAGTCAACTGGAGAAGCTGTGTGGTCATCGCTCCTACCTCTATAGCGCGAGGGTCCTGGAAGGCCTGGTCCTTCTTATTCCTCTTTGAATGAGGGTCATCTTGGTGGTCCTTCTCGTTGTCATCTCTTCTCCTTTTCCTGAAAATAGTTTTCAGAAGGAGAGGAAAACCTGTCGTCATTCAGGATTGATCTTTTGGGTGCTTAACTTTCAGCCCTTTGCCAATACCCAAATCTGCAGCCTTGTCTAGGATTAGAACAGTCAGAGCTGCTCTGATGGATTCAGAGTCTGCAGGTAGATGGCACTAGGCAGTGGAGCAAACATGTCAAACAGGAATCCTAGGAATCCTAGGTGTGCCTGAAACCCAAGTTCAAGTTCCCTAAATCAGAATCTTAATTTGATGCATTGCTTAGGACCCAAAACATAAAGAATTTTATGGCCAAATGTTAGGACTCTACCTGTCCAGGCTCATTTTCTTCATTCTCTAAAATAATCGCTCCAAGTTAGATGGTTTTAAGCCCTGCCATAGGGAAACTCAAAATACACGAGACTTCTTTGCCTATTTATTCTTGTGTCCTTTCCACCTGTGGCTAGGAACAGACATGTCCTGTGTACTGTCAGATCAGTTCTGTTACTATACCAACAAGTATGAAGTCACTGTAGCTACCTGACTTGATTGCCACCATGACACTCTGGCTGATGACTCCCTTGAAACTGTCTAAAAGTGTTTTGATGAAAACAGATATAGTGATGCGTTCCTGTATTTCCAGCTCCAAGAAGGCTGAGGTATAAACATCTCTAGCTCCATTGCTACTTGGGCTACATTATGAGTCCCAAGCCAGCCTGAGCTGTTATATAGGAAGACACCATTTCAGGGAATAATAAAAGTACCTGCCATACTACTTAATCACCAATTTTGTTGTGGTATTTGCCATTATAATTCATATCTTTTTTTTTCAGAGTCTCACTCTGTAGCCCAATCTGTCATCAAACTCACTATTGTGGATTGGCTGGTCTTGAACTTGCTGTAATTCTCCTGCTTCAGCTTCAAGAGTACTGGAAGACTTGCCTGATCTTAAAATCCTTGCAGAAATCCTATAATTGATTAGACAGACACTCTTCTTAAGCACTTAATTAGAAACTAGGTTTAACGTGTTGGCATTCCTTAACATTGTTGATTCTAGTTATGTACATTTGTTCTTTAGTCTTCAATCTTATGTTCATATCTGAGAGACTCGAACTGCTATCAGCTCTTTTCAAAACATCTTCCCCAGCGCCTCTTTCCTGTTTCTATAAGCAGTGTGTAATAGAAAAACGAGAATTCTGAGAACAAGGGATGTTTAAGCATTTCCTTCCCTGGATCTATTTTCCTGTCTCAAGTGCTAACCTCTTAAAATTAGGAAAAGTGCCCAGAGAAATGAAGGGACTAGATAATAAGTAGGAATGGCAAAAGTGACTGGGGGGAGTTCACTTGAGTATTAAATCCATCCCCTCTTCTACAGAAACGGAAAAATTAGTGCATAACTGGATAGCTATTCAAACAACTTCTTTACAGCAAAAAAGTTGACAGTATAAAGTTATATTATTTGTATACACTGGTATTTATAAAGAAAATTCTCAGTAGCAAATACAAGACTGTTTTTCCAGGTATGTCAGACATGCGAAAGAAACATCAAAACTAGTAGCTGGCCTTAGAGATTAATGAATATTTCAATAAAACTAACTTTCCTTCAAACACATTGCTTCCTGTCAAATAATTGTGTTCTTAATTACAAGAGTATTTCGGTAATTTGGCACTTAAATGTGTATTTCTAAATTCTATATTCTTCCGAGCCCCCTACCTCATACATGATCCAAATTAAAAATCCAATGTAACAATTTAATCTGAATCCAGATTTTAATACTTTATCAGTTAACCTTGAGATACTTTCCAAAATCCTAGATGCTATGAATTGCCTATGATCCAGGACAGTCCTTGAAGAAACATAGGAAATATAGTGAGAGCCAATCAAAACAACACATGGAGCATCAATAACAGGTCCATCACGTTACCCAAAGAAATTCTGTGATATATAGCATTTAGTTAAACCTTACAGAATGAGGCAAAGTTCTTTGAACCTGTAAAGATCAGAGCTCTGTTTATTACCAGCTAGCTAAATGATTTCTTCTTGAGTGAACTAACCAGACCTAAGGTAATAAAATTTATTTTCAAAACAGAATAGTAAAATAGAAAAGATTATGTAGAAAACTCTTACAACACAATGCTATGAGAACACTGATACATATACACATAACAAAAATGCAAACATTTCATTTCACAGCACTCACTGAGCAGAGACTACAGTAAAAATATTCCTCCCGGTGCTGGTTATGATTAAGTATAAATCTCAGCTACTGCCTTCACAAGACTGCACGTTGATGGCTGTCCTTGAACCATGATTTACTGTGTTTTGATCTTCTGTTTTACTAAAGTTTTCAATACTTTATGTTTTAGTTATAAAACAAAAATGTGTATAGTGGAAAAAAAAGTTACTTTTCAAAAAAAGAAAACCGAGCTCTAAAGCAATGTGTTTAAGTTATAATGGAACATAATCCCCATTTTAGTTAAATACACTTCATGAATGAAAATATTTAGGAAAATTATTGCAGTTAATTATAAAAGATTAACTTCTCAGCAATAGGACTGTGGATAAGATTAGCTTTCTGTATTGTATATCTGTCTTCTGAATTTTCTACAGTGAGAAAGAATTGTTATTATAAAGGATGAATATGTTGATAAAGGACATCAATGTGTCCATGAAATCAGAGAAGCAGAAATGCCAAGTTGATAAGGTACCTAGGCAATCCCATGGGTGAATTGAATATCTGAACTCTAAAGGGTTGTATCCCTAAATGATGACTTTTTGCCCAGAAGGCAGCAGCCCCAGCACTAAAACTAGAAGAAAGGTCTTCTCCAGCAAAAGGCTCTGCACGGCCTTTTCCAAGGTGAAGGGCAGGGCAAAAGGTGAAGCAACTGCGCGGCAGGATGCGTCACTGGCATCTGTAAATCAGGGGATCTTTCCAGCTACTTTTCTATGGAAAACTCAGAGACTTGGCTGAGAGAGTAGGATGAAAGGGAAGATAATAAATCAAGTGGTATCAGCAAAGACTCCAGCACAGAAACATAAGTCCTGCCTTCGGAACCATGGCAACAGCAACAGGGAGTGCATACATATGCCACAGGAAGCATGAATGAAGGGGGAGAGACTGGAGAGAAAGTCTACTCTAAGATTGGCAGGTTCTAGGACGTACAGGAACCCAGAGAGGTCACCTCCAGTCTCCACCCTGGGATCTGCCTAAACACCCCTTCTAAAGCTGCTGTGAACTGAAACACGTGTCAATTCCCTGGACATACTCCTCCCACTCCGGTGCTTGCACTGTCTTCTTTACAGTCCTCTACCTTTAAAAGTAACTGGCCATCTCGGGGTCCTCAACACTGAGAAGGCGACCAGAGGGTCCTCTGCCCAGGGCTAAGTCTCCCTGCCTGTGGCCCTGCCCTGTGCAGCAGGAAAGACTATGCTCTCAAAACCATTTGTGCTGCTCCTTTTCCCCCTCCTCCCTAATCTGTAAGTGTTCCAATACCAGACAATGTCTATGTTCTCACTCTTTGGCTTACAGTAGCCAAGAGCACCAACACCAACTCTTGTGACGTTCACTAATAATTCCTTAAATAGCGGTTGGCTAAATGGTTCCGTTGGTAAAGTGCTTGCTCCTGCAATCACAAGGACCTGGGCCTGTATCCCTAGCACTCAGTAAGCATACTTGTAATCCCAGTGCTAGGATGCCAGAAAGGATAATGGGGAGAGAGGCAGATTCCTGGAACTCACTGGCCAGTCAGTTTATCTTAATAGATATTCAGGTCCAGGTACACCGAGAGAGACTATCTCAAAAAGAATACATATATACATACGTACATACATACATACATACATAGGGTAGAGAGCAAGTAGGAGGCAATAAATTCCAAGGTCAAGGCATGCCTGGGCTACAGAGTTCAAGTTTAGCCTGGCCAGACTAGTGAGAACCTGGGCAGCAGGAAAAGGAAGAAGGAAGTATCTGAAAAGAAGAAAAAAGTAGTCGGGAAGGGCATTCAAGTTGAGAGAGGATTCAGGTAACCCAATTTCTGTCACTTTGTGACAACTGACCCCAGAAACAATTGTGAAGGGAACAGGAGAACTGGGAAGCAGAAATGAAGTATGTGACCTGTGAAGATGTGGCTGTGAACTTCACTGTGGAGGAGTGGGATTTGCAGGATTTTCCCCCACATAAGCTCCATGGATATGTGATACAGGAAACCTTCAGGAACCTGGTGACAACAGAAAGACCAGAACTTCAAAGATGACTACAGAAATTCCAGGAAAGGGGCTGGAGGAGAGGTGGCTCAGTGGTTAAGAGCACTGCCTGCTCTTCCAAAAGTCCTGAGTTCAATTCCCAGCAACCACATGGTGGCTCACAACCATCTGTAATGAGATCTGGTGCCCTCTTCTGGCCTGCAGACATACACACAGACAGAATATTGTATACATAATAAATAAATATTAAAAAAAAGAAATTCCAGGAAAAATCTAAGGCATCAGGTCATAGATACTTTGAACATAATAAAGATAATCAATGTGACAAAAACTTCAGTTGGATTCTAGTTCCTATTATTAAGAAAACCCTTGTAGAGTAAAATCATACGAAAGGCAGGTGTGTGGAGATGGAGAAATCCTTCGTGTTCATTCATTCCTAAATGCTCACATCACGTCTCAGCAAGAAAATAAACTAGTATTAGGAACAGAAAAGGAAATAAGGTGAATGCAGAGAATGTAGACATGCCTTCGGCTCTCCTCAATGATTTCTGAAGTATGTAAGGATTCACATGGGATAGAAACTGTGAAAATACACAAAATGGAAAAGCTTTCAGTTTTTTGATTCCCTGTAAAAAAAAAATATAGAAGTTCCAAGAAGAGAGACACTTAAAGACAGAATACAAGAAGACCTTTCTAACAAAAATGTCAGCACATACTGGAGAAAACTCAATAGTAGACACCTGGAATCATCTTCGGTCATATCAGCTCAAATATAAAATAACGCTCTGGTAAGAAATCTTGGTTAGAAGAGATACACAAAAATCATTAGTTTACCAACAGAGAATGAAAACACAATAGATCAAAACCGCATAAATGTGCAAGATAAATCTATCATTTGTAACAATGTCACAAACCTGGAGAGATTCCTTATGTAGTGGAGTGGCACAAACCTAAGTAACATGAAGCACCTGATTCAAAGCAATATGTGTATAAGGCTCCCAAAGACACATGACTCAGAGAGATGTTCTGAATGTTTAAATGCACCGTGTCTGTCAGGTACTCATTGAAATTAATAAATGTTTTATTTCTCAGATACTGAGAAGATACCTTCAAGACAACCATCCATTACATCAAGTATACAAGTATTTTCAAAAGAGGGCCTGGGTTCAATGGCTAGGTGCTTGCCTAGTATGTATAAATCTCTGGATCACTCCCCAGATCTGAAAAAAAAAAGTAAAAAGTAAAACAAAAAGACAAAAAATCCACATACATGCATATTAAAGGCATGAAAAGATACCAGATGTCAAAAATAATTTAAAGATATTATTTTCATCTCTACTTTAGCAATCCACAAGCGGAATATTGTCTAAAATTAGAGAAATGATATATTAATGGTATTTGTTGTACAATTATTCTAACGCAGGAAAATATAGGAATTTTAAAATACATTAGAATGCTGAGAAATTTAAATTTCCAAAAATGTACTATTTAATATGAAAATTTCAGAAGTCAGTATTGGATAATATACTTTGAGAGAGTATATTGATAGGATTTGAAAATGTGGGGAAAAATACATTGAAATGAGATGTTTATGAGCACTTCAGTAATGATTATTTCCCTTATTATTTTCTGTGTGTTCCAAAATTACAGTAGAAATGAATTGTCAGGCAGCAATCAGCAGGTAAAGTTGTCTGCCTCCAAGCCTACAGACCTGAGTTCAATTCCCAAGACCCACGTGATGGAAGGAAAGAACCAACTCCCAAAAGCTGTCTTCTGAATTCCATATGCATGCCATGGCTTATGTGTGAGCACACATTTTAATTTTTAAACTTTTTTAAAAAATATTTTATGCAGGGGCTGGAGAGATGGCTCAGTGGTTAAGAGCATTGCCTGCTCTTCCAAAGGTCCTGAGTTCAATTCCCAGCAACCACATGGTGGCTCACAACCATCTGTAATAAGGTCTGGTGCCCTCTTCTGGCCTTCAGCATACACACAAATAGACTATTGTATACATAATAAATAATAAATAAATTTAAAAAAAATATTTTATGCATATGGATGCTTTCCCAGCATGTACTTTGTGCACTGTATGCATTCCTGGTTCCAATGGAGGTCAGAAGAGGGCACTGGACATCCTGGAACTGGAGTTACAGACAGTTGTAAGCTACCCTGTGGATGCTGGGAATCAAACCCGGGTCTTTTGGGAGAGCAGCCAGTGCTGTTAACCAATGAGCCATCTCTCCAGTCCCATTAAAATGTATTTATGAATTTCATTTTTAAAGTAAGAGTGAATACATGCAAAGATCTCGTTGGCAGATTAAGGAGAGAGTATCCAGCCCTCTCCATCTAAACAATGAAGTCAGGTTGCCATACATCACAGAAGTAAGCAGACTTAAAACAGTGTTACCATGCAAAAATGGATGCCCTCTTTAAATGTGGAATGGTAGAACAACTGTGATTAGTGAATCCATCCCTCTCTCTCATCCAGAATAAATGAGCTGGCAGAAAGGAAGACTAGAACAGTATGCCCTACACATACTACCAAGGCCTAAATGTTAAAAACTAGTGTGAGCAAAAAACCTGCACTATGCAGATGACCTATAAATGTCCCAGTACTCCATGCTTCTAATCTTCCTCCCAACTCCAGCCCACTTCTTCCATTGGAAGTATATTTATTTCTGATAACTTGTGTCTTGATTCTGCTATTATCTACATTTCTTTGTCTAGCTCCTTGTTCTGGGACATAAATACCCAGAAATCTCAATAGATGTCTACAAAACCCTAACATCCGCTGACATCACAGGTGCCTGTAATCTCAGCACTGGGGAGACTGAGGATTCCTAGGAGTTCAAGGTTAGCCTGGATTATATAGAAAACATCAGGCTAGCCAAGGCTATATATGCATAGCAAGGCATGCCTCATCAAAACTAAAGGGAAGATACTATACACTGTAGCAAATACTGTAGATCACAATAGGAATAATAGTGAACCTACCTTGCCAGGAGACAAGCTAAAAAAAAAATAATCTCTTGACTGTTTATGTAAAGCATCATCTCCCTGAAACAGATATTGATTTACCACCTTTAATGTATGCTTCTGGAGACAACACAATACACATGTGGAGTCAGTTATCAATAGCATCAAGAAAGAGTTTACCAATGGCCCTTGTCTGTCAAGTCCTTAGAAAAACACAGCACTTAGCTTGGGGGAATGGGATGGTTGGGATGGAGGAAGGGTGGATAAAGGAGCAGGGAAGTATATATCTTAATTAAGGGAGCCATTTTAGGGTTGGCAAGAGACTTGACTCTAGAGGTGTCCCCAGGTATCCATAGAGATGTCCCCAGCTAGATCCTTGGGCAGCTGAGGAGAGGGAGCCTGAACTGGCCCTATCCTATAGCCATACTGATGAATATCTTGCATATCACCATAGAACCTTCATCTGGCGATGGATGAAGCTAGAGACAGAGACCCACATTGGAGCTCTGGACTGAGCTCCCAAGGTCCCAATGAGGAGCAAAAGGAGGGAGAACATGAACAAGGAAGTCAGGACCTCAAGGGGTGCGCCCACCCACGGAGATGGTGGGGCTGATCTAATGGGAGCTCACCAAAGCAAGCTAAACTGGGACTGATGGAGCATATGATCAAACCAGACTCTCTGAGCATGTCGGACAAGGCGGGCTGACTGAGAAGCCAAGGACAATGGCACTGGGTTTTGATCCTACTGCATGTTCTGGCTTTGTGGGAGCCTAGTCTGTTTGGATGCTTACCTTCCTAGACCTGGATGGAGCGGGAAAGGACCTTGGACTTCCCACAGGGCAGGGTACCCTGACTGCTCTTCAGGCTGACGAGGGAGGGGGAGGGAAATGGGAGGAGGGGAGGAGGTAGAAATTTTTAAGTAAAAAAAATAATATATAATTAAAAAAAACAGCGCTTTTGAGGATGCTTTTCTGTCCTGGAATCAAAAAATGAGTAAAAGACACACTGGGGAAGACTTTTTTGGTAAATTGTAATAACGCACATGCCCACAAGAAAGTGAAAAGAAAGTCCATTTAAAAAACTGCAATATGCCAAGCATGGGTGGAGCACACCTTTAATTCCAGCACTAAGGAGGCAGAGGGAAGCGGATCTCTGTGAGTTCCATGTTAGCCTGGTCTACAAAGTGAGTTCCAGGCCAGAGTTATTACATAGAGAAACCCTGTTTCTCACACACACCCCCAAAAAAAAAGAAAGAAGAAAAAAGAAACTCTAGATACTACCGAGTTTTATGAAATGATACATACATAAACAAAATAAATTAACTAGAAGAAATGCTCCTGTGTTCAACAGCTGTGGTGTTGAGGACAGACTATTAGACACTGTTCTGTTGGTGTCCTGGTTGAGGATGGCAGTGGGGGTGGGTAGAACTTGTAAAGCTCCTCTCCTAGGGGGAAATCCTTTGTTGTTTAACATTTCTATAGGAATCCAAGGGTTCCTTTTGTTTTCCCATCATTTCGGAAAGAACTCTGTCATAGTTGTAGCTAGATAAACTAGGATAAACGTAACACAGCCTAGCTAGATATGTGGCACTTTAAGGAAGCTTACAGTAATTGTAAAGTTAATGAGATTCACAGCAATAATTCCACAGGTTTTTTTCATGTGCAAATATGGATCTCACTACGCTTTAAACATACCTGTATGGGTGAGAAAATGTCTTAAGCAAGGATCACAAATGGAATTAATGGTGATCACTGAGTGATAGGTCTGTGAATAAAAACTGTTTTCATTAAATCCCCAGAAAATGTCCAGAATGCAGTGAAATAAAATCTATACTAGAAGAAATTATTTGCAAAGGTGCATAAACTCCAAGGCCAGAAGGGGAAAAAATGAGTTCCTAGGCTGTCCCACTAAACCAAGGCTAACTGGAAAAGAAAAGCTCTTTGTCCAAGAGGTAGGGAGTTGGGAGGGAATCTCGGAAGTTGGTAACTTAATCTCAGGCTCCAAGACTTTTTTTTTTTTCTAAAGCCGCTCTAAGAGAAAAAAAAAAAAAGACTCCACAGCAGGGGATTTTTTTTTTTTTTTCCACAGGCAAAGGGAGGGAGAAGAAGCAAAGAGGCCCACTGCATTAAGAAATGCTGCCATCTAAGGGTCAGAAAGACACCAACATCAGAAAGAGTCCATCTTTTCTGGGGAATTGTCTGCCCCCAACCTATTAAATAAAGATGAGAAAAGCCAACCTACTGAGGCGACTAACCAGACAGACCACACAGCGAACTCACAACTCACACCTGCCCAAGTAGCTAAACAGTCTATGCCAACAAAGGAAACCTCCCTTAGTTCTGCTCGTGAAACCATAGCAACAGCAAGAGGAAATCCCTACCACATCGGAAGATGCTGTTCTTTGTAGTAGGACTGCTGAATCGGAAGCCTGAGCACAAGTGTCCTGAAAGGACTTGTTAGTCTCCCTCCAGAAGCAGGACTGCGGCTTCCTTCCAGTGCTGTAGTTCTCTGCTGACCAAGGGATGCAACCGCTGCTGTAGAATGGGACTGCTGATAAGTAGGACCTATTGCCCTGCGCACCACGTGAGATGCATGCCAGTCCCTGGACACACTCCTCCCATTCCGCCCAGCCTTTGATCCTGCTTTTCACGTGGCTGTACTCACTGTCTTCCTTGCAGCGCTCATCCCGCTCATCCCGTTAATCCTAACTGCCCACCACATGGCCCCATGACACCGCTCAGGCAAGCAATGCAGCCTTGCCTGCTGGGGATCCTTCTCTTCCCCTCTAAAGTCTCCTCAGGGACATGCCCTGGGCAACACAGAAGACTGTGCCCTTCAGTACAAGACAGGCACCCTGCTTGCATCTCTCTGCTCCTGTCTTATTTTAACTCAATCCTCACAGAAGTCAACGGTGTGGGAGGGGGGGCGCATATTTACTTAAAAGGGAGAGGGACTAAACAGTCCTGTGAGCAAACAGGTAGGCCTTGACCAGGGCTCAAGAGATCACCCCTTCCAGTCCAGGCTCCATGATCCTCTCCTGCTTTCCTGAAAAAACAAATAACCCTAACAAGCAAAACTTGCTGTTCTCTGGGCAGGTTGTTTCTTCAACTCTGAGAACCAGAAGCTGAGAGTAGCAGCAACTAGGCAAGAGAGTGTAAGAGAAGAACCCCTTCCACCTGCACCCCTCCCCCAAGAAAGTTTCTTGCACTTAAACATTTGGAAATCTACTGGTTTCAAGATCTCTAAGCTTTCCTCCTAGTGTCCCAAACATGTTACCCTGTCTCTTTAACCATAGACATCAAGGAGAAACCAAAAATGGGCCAACTCTAAAGATGAACCTTGATGGCAGTTTATGTAGGGCAGGCAGTCTGTGACTATGATCTTTCTCAGATTATAAATCTGCATATGGAAATTTTTGGGGTGTTCCTTGAGAATTATTTTAATATTTTTATTTTAATGTTCATTTATTTATTGTTTGTTGTTTGGGGTTTTCTGGTGTAATTGGATACTCATCCCACGGATTTACTTGTCCACTTGCTATGCAAGTGCACTGCCACGGAGACGTACTCCCAAGTCACGATGCATTCCCTTTAAAACCAATAGCACATATGAAATTTTAAAAATTCATTTTCAGAGTATATAAAAATGCATATGACTAAAATGTATGAAACAACACTGAATCACAAATAATGTGAAAGACATTTTTAAAAACTAAGACGATAAATTCAAATCTCAGCACAGTAAAATTTTGAAGGTTAGCAGTAATCTCAAAACACAATGTTGCAGATACTGGCAAGTTTTCTTGATCAGAGGAGTCTTGCAGTATGTGTCCACTTGGCAGAAACCACAGTAGGAACATTGTTTAAACAAGGGCAATGACGTACTAGAAGTGTTTATTGTAGCATTATTTTTTTCTTTTTCAGAAACAATTAAGGAACTGTGAATCATGTTGTAGATGATATATATGGCAGACTACTGGAAACTGACTTTTAAGAAAATATACTTATTACCTAGTAGGAAAAAAACAACTTCATAATCTAATAGTGAACGATATATTACCACAATATGGAAAAATGAATGCAATATGCAAAACACATTAAAAAAGGATTACACTTTTTCATTTATTTTCTTCCATATATTCCAAGGTGACTATAATAGAAATGAATCAGAAAGCCCGCTTGCAATATACTTCTGTTATCCCAGAACACAGAAGGCTGAGGCAAAAGAATAAAAACAGATTGAGCTCCACAGACATACCCTATCTAAGAAATAACCAACAAAACAAGAAAACAAAAGAGATTGCCGTGATAAATTAACAGTGAATATGCAAAACAATTTCTTCATCACTTTTGTAAACTCCCACACCCACTGGACAGGATCAGAGGAGCAGTCACCCTTCTCCATGGAAACAAGTAAGACTGCCACAGGACAGAGAAAGTCAGTGGAGTTCATGTAGATCCTCTCTCAACACTGGCATTCCTTTTGAGATTGAAATGGTAGAAGAGTCATGGTTAGTGAATCTACCACTCCACGCCACATCTTATACTCATCTCTTCCTTTGAAAAAAATCATCACTGCTTATGTAAACTGCCAGGAATTCTTTGCCCCTTCAGCTACACTGAAAGAGACAACCATTTGCACAACTACCAGCTCTGCCCTGATAGGTAAAAGTTAAATTTATGTGCATGCATGGGTAGTTTTAATGACTCAAAATCTGGAGGATCTAGACAGAGTATAAAAAGCATGTAATTGTGCTAAATTACAAGTTCAGGGACTATGAGAAATAGACATATGTTGGAGTCCTGGAGAGTAGTGATTGTAGCAAGTAGTTATGGAAAATCTTAAATGTGCAGTCACTTAGAATTTTTATTTATTTGGAGTTTTTAAAGCATTCTAATGGGGACTTCATCAGACAGTGGAAAAATTAATGGATTAGGCTAAAAATAAGAGGCAGGGGAGGTAAGAGCAGATGGGACTTTCAGCGCTATACCAAAGAATAAAGCAGTGAAAAATAGATTCAGTACTCTGAGGAAGGCAGAGCAGTAGTTCAGTGGTAGTATGTTCATTCAGAGCTCCAAGCTCTAAGTTCCATCCCCAGCAGAGAGGTGGGGGTGGGGTTAGTACTAATAATTATATATCTAAAGACCAAAAATATAATTTAAAAGGAAAACATATATATATAAATATATATATTGTTACAGTGGGACTAATTTTTACATTTGCACCAAAGTCAATATTATTTTTCAAAATTTATAAATGATGATGAGTACACAAAAGCCAAAGTTCACAGAGAATGGGAATTAACTTTCATGCAGCAGGTGCCCATAGAAAAAAAATATTGTCAAAAACAAATTTAATTAATATAAAAAGTTTGAACTTGTAAAGTCAATGAATATACTTCTAGAAATATAAGAATGTATGAAAATATTCTTTGTAAGTTAAAGAAGCAATATCTTTGAGTAATGTATTAATACGTCCTTCTTAATTCGGTTCACTCAAAATTACACAATGATTTCCTACTAGAAGGTAGAAATGGGAATCTCAAGAGATTATACATTTAAGGAGATTTTATCACACCCAGACAAAAATAAATAAATAAAGACCTGGTTTAAAATTCCCTACTACATATGTCATGGCAAACAGCAGAGACAATAATAATGTGACATCTAGTAGTGAGGACCCAAGTTAAGAACCTGTTGAGCTATTTATGCCGGTTATCAACACTGAAGCAGACACTGCAGTCACTACCCTTTATATTTATGGTGACTGTGGCACACAGATCTGGAATCACATTCTATATTATACACTCTTGTAGAACACCTTTTTGTGCTAAATAAAAGAAAAGACAAGACACTCTGGGAAGGAATGTAAACCTGGAAACAAACGTAGTTTTAAATTCTAATATTATACTTATTACTCACAGAGTTTAAATAGAAAGAAAAAGCATGTAAAAAACTTATTTAAACACCACAGTATATTATGAAATGTCACACTGTATTTGTAACAAAATTACCCTGCAGAAATCAAACACTAATTCAAACACACAACCTATCTATTCAGAACACACTGCTAGCCACTTTTTTGTGCACTTAAAAACTGATGGTGAGCAAAAAAGAAACCAACTAGTACAGATCTTGTACTTAGCAACAATATACTTTCAAAATATTTGGTAATGAGATGGGGCTATGGGTTGTTTGTATAATTCATATCAGTTATTAAATAATTTCATCACACTGAGGAAAATGTTCACGTGACAAATGGCTTATGCTAAATATGAGATTTTAATGTGAGATACAATAATTACATATCAATGGAATTTGGTCTGATTTTCTAAGTTTTTAAGACACTAAAGCAAAGGCACAAATATGCAGCCTAGTATCTTTAAAAGAGCCGTACGCATTAGAAAGCTCTAAGGCAATCTCCATGAAATACAATTAATGGTGATCACTAGGTGATAGGACTGTAAGAAAAAAACTTGTTTTCATTAACACTTTACAGAAATTTTCCAGATGGAAGTGAAACCAAGTCTCCACTGAAAGAACACACGGATAAAGGTCCACAAACCCAGGACAAGCTGGGGACAGAATAAGGCCTTTCAAAGAAGCCAAAACACAAGCCGCTGTAGTGTCTAGGCTGCCCCACAACAGTAAAGCCAACTTGAAAAATAAAGGGATTTGTTCTAAGGCTGTGAATATCAACAAGGTAAAGTCTAGAATTTATTAACTCAATTGCCAGTTCCAGGCAGGCACAAATCCTACTACGGGGAAAGGAAGGGGAGGGGAGGAGAAAGGGAAGACGAGAAGGGAAGAAGGGAAGGGGGAAAAAGCCTTCTTAGTTTAAAAAGACTCACAGTATTTTTTCAAACACACAGGGCAGAGGAGAAAGGGCTGTATGGCGCAACACTGCCATCTAAGACTTTAAAGAAACAGACAGGCACCCACATCGGAGGATCGTCCATCTTCGGAGGATCATCCATCTTTTCCGCTGCTTTTCTGCCCACAGCCCATATGATGAAGGCTGGGAAAGACAGGTGGGATGAACAACACACAAGGAACTCAAACCTGAGCAAGGGGACTGGAGAACCATTCAAACAAAGGAAGCCTCTCTTAAGTCCCGCCCGCGAAACCATGGCAACAGCAACAGGAAGTCCCTACCACATTGGAAAGATGAGCTCTTCTTAGGGTAGGATTGGCTGGTTCAGAGGCTGCAAGCATATGCTGGGGAGGTTGCTGCCAGTCTGGCTCCGAGTCTCCTGCACTTTCCTTCCAACGCTGTAGTTGCCTGTTGCCTAAGAGACGTGGTTGGTGATGTCCAGAACCTGTTCCCGACAGCCCCCTGCGCCTCACGCTCAGGACGTACACAAGAGCATGCTCCTCCCACTCACCCCAGCCTCGAACCCATTTCTGACGCACTCACTGTCCTCTAGGCCCTCACCTATCTGAATCTAACTGCCCACCGCAGCGCCTAAGCGATCCTCCAAACAATCCACCACTGGGGCTGCATGATCTGTCTCTTTAAGAGGGGCCTCTCATCCTTTGGGGCCTTCTTTCCCTCTTAGGTCACATTTGAGCATCAGGCAACAGTGTGCCTGTAGGTCCAATAAAGGATAGGCGCCCTGCTGCGCTCCCAGGCATTGACAAGAAAAAAATCTTAAAAGCCTTCTGAATTATTTTAGCTCTATCCTAACAAAATAAAAAACATATTTTGTAACAAAAAGAGGTTTCATTTTTAATGGAACTGTATCCCATCTTTTTAAATTTACTTTTATTTAAAAATAATCTTTTTGTTTTACATACCAAGCCCAGTACCCCTCCTTCCCTTCCTCCCGCTCCACTCCTCTCCCCCCCTCCCCTCACCCTCTTCTCACCCCCACCCCAGCCAATCCTCAGAGAGGGTGAGGCCTCCCAACAAAGTCTGTCACCTGAGGCAGGACCAAGGCCCTCCTCCCTGTATCTAGGCTGAGCAAGGTATCCCTCCACAGAGAATGGGCTCCAAAAAGCCAGTTGTTGCACTAGGGATAAACCCTGGTCCCGCTGCCAGTGTCCCCACAGATTGCCCAAGTCACACAACTGTCATGCACATTCAGAGGGCCTAGTTCAGTCCTATGCAGGCTCCCCAGCTAGAGTCAGTGAGTGCCCACTGTCTCTGTGGGTTTCCCCATCATGATCTTGACCCCTTAGCTCATATTATCGCCCCTCCCTCTCTTTGACTGAACCCTGGGAGTTTGGCCCAGTGCTTAGCTGTGGATCTGCATCTGCTTCCATCAGTTAATGGATGAAGGTTCTATGGTGACAATTAAGGTAGTCATCGATCTGATTACAGGGGAAGGCCAGCTCAGACACCCTCTCCACTATTGGTTGGTGTCTTCGCTGGGGTCATCCTTGTGGATTCCTGGGAATTTCTCTAGTGCCAGGTTTCTCCCTAACCCCATACTGAATCCCTCTATCAAGATAGCTCTTTCCTTGCTCTCCCTCTCTGTCCCTCTTGCAACTGGACAATCCCATCCTGGTCCTCCATGGGACCTCCCCTTCTCTTTCTCCCCCCCCCCACCCGCCATGCTCCAAATTTACTCAGATTTTATCTATTTCCCCTTTCTAGGGGGAATCCATGCATGTCTCTCTTTGGTCCTCCTTGCTACCTAGCTTATCAGGGGATGTGAACTGTAGGCTGTACCCCATCTTTTAATGACAGTAGGTTTGCCATAAAGACAGATTGGCAGTTCTTTATTTTTCATAGGGTCTCCTGATGAGCCAGGACCTAAAAGAATTTTGCTTCCACCTGAGTTTTACCATTTCCTTAAAGTACTGTCCCTTTATTTTCTGGGCATGCTGTTTCCTCAAGTGTAAGAATGAGAAGCCAGGGAAGCCAGCATTCAGGCAAAGAGGTGATAAGAAAGGCCCTGTTTCTGCTATAGTTCTGCCAAGCACAGCACTTGCCCCTCTCCTGGGAGTTTCTAACTCTTAGAATTTAAAATCCATTGGTCTACATGATCTCTGAGTTTTGCTTTCTACTTAGTATCCCAGACAGACAGAAAAATAAGATGAGAAATAGGAAATTACAAAAATGAGTAAACCTTGTCATCCTGACAAGTACCAGACACCCAAAAATAACCTCCAAGTTTAGGGCTACATCAATGACAAGCTTTTGAATTAAGAGAAATTTTCACTTTGAAGATGTTTTTAGTGCCCTACTGTGTCCTACCTAAACAGTATGGCGTTGCATGGACAACAGCACGGAAAACTACTATCCCATAGACATTTGAGTCCTAGTTCAAGTGAGGTTGGTTTATTTTTTTTACAAGCTAACTTTTTCAAATAGTAAGCTCATCATATTTTCCCCAGGATGTAGTTCCCAATGGCAATATAGGTTGTTATTTTGTTATATCACCCTTTCTGATTTCAAGGTGCATGAGAAACACTTTACTTCTAAAACCATGACCCCAAAACTTGTGGTCTGTTAGAGCTAATCATGTAAGATTTGAGTATACACTTCTAAGAATCAAAGTCTAAAAAGTTCCAGTTGCAAGTGTTAGTTAGAACCTAGGCCACAGCAGACCACCTACCCTCAATTAAACAAACAAAGTAACAGTACAAAGTGGAAAGATTTGTGATGTGGAATTCCTCTCTGTGTGCTGGTGAGTATGTTTTATTAGCATTGGTTGATAAAGAAGCTGCTTTGGGCCTATGGCAGCACAGAATAGAGCAAGGCAGAAATCCCAAGCAGAGACAGAGGAGAAAAGATGGTGGAATCAGGGAGATGCCATATAGCTGCCAAAGGAGACAGACACCCTAGAACCTTACAGGTAAATCACAAGCCTCATGGTAAAATACAAAATAATAGGAATGGGTTAATGTAAGATATAAAGAGTTAGTTAATAAGGAGCCTGAGCTAATAGGTTGAACAGTGTTTTAATTAATACAGTTTCTGTGTAATTATTTCAGGTCAGGGCAGCCAGGAACGAACAAGCAGCCTCTGCCTACAGATTTGTTTACTGCATATAGCCATAGTGGGCAGAGGAGCACAGAACTCCAGTGATCTGTCCCCAAGTCCATTTTCTAGTATACAGAAGTGACAATTGGGTTTAAACAAAGGGCCAAAAGTATGCAGAACTAAGCTGTTTCTGGTCAAGGTGTGGTCCCAGCCATCATTGTATTTTAGACTCCAGTATCTTACAAGGTAGTTTGACAAGGTATTAGAACTGTGTGCAATCTCTTCAAGAGAAAGCATCTCCCTCTGGCTGGTAAAAGGTTTCAGTACTTCCCCCAAGATGAAATTCCTGGGGAAACTTCCAGTTCTTTGAAGTCCATTGTTAAACAGATAGCCAACAGAGGAAATTTAAGTATCTCTTTAGCATATCTTCACTCCTGCCTGGACACAAGGAAATACCAGATTGTATGGTCAAGAACAGGACTTGCTATTTCCAAGAAAGAAAGCATATGTACTCTATCCTTGCCTGTAATCTTAGTGTAGAGGGATTGTTCACATGTATCCTAAGCAAGGCATCACAAGGTAAATAACAAACAAGTGAATCAAATCGGACAATTTTTGTGAACCAGGGTCTCAAGTAGATCATGCTGACCTCCAACTAGCTACATAAATAAGACTACCTTGAACCCCTGATCCTCCTGCCTCTACCTCCTAAATGCTAGGATTACAGATATATACCCCCATGCTCAGCTCTGACTCAAATGTAAATTGCCTATTCAACTGATATACACAAAGACAACAAGACAGTTAGACAACTTCAAAGCTGAGGCAAGATGGTAGTGTATCTAGGACCAAGAATAGAGTTTGTGACTGTATTCCACCCCAGGTTCCAAAACTCCTGGTTTCTGTGAACTGTTTTCCACCAACTTTTAAATATTTACTTATGGGGTTATTTTTCTTTTTTGTTTTTACTTTTTGCTGAACTGAGGATTGAACTCAGAGCCTTGCAAGTGATAAGTATATGCTCCAATACTGAATATATAGTTCTCACCACAAAGTACTCATTTTACTTTTAATTTTTTAATTTTTATTTACTTATATTTTATGTCGGGGTGATCTGCATGTACACCTACATGCCACCAGAAGAGGGCATCAGGTCCTATTATAGATGGTTATGAGCCACCATGTGGGTACTGGAAATTGAACTCAGGACCTCTGAAAGAACAGTCAGTGCTCTCAGCCCCTGAATCATTTCTTCAGCTCCAAAGTACTCATTTTAACTTATCTTATAAGTATAAGTATCTTATATGAAATCTCATAAGCTCAATTTTATATGAAAAGTATGAAAAATAAATGCATGGGTCTTAAATGAAAATATAGACCTTTGATGTAATTTAAGAGAATTTATTTTAAAGCAAAAATAATATAACAGAATCTGAATTTAATAACAAAAAGGTCAGAAATAATCTCAAGGTACAGTAATGCAGACACCTGATAAATGTTCTCATATGAGTTTTGCAAAATGTATCTCTAGCAGTCGCAGTAGGAACCAAGATATTCTAAAGAGAGACATCCATGCCCCTGCCTTGGGCTATCAAACTACCGACACAATGGACCCAAAGAAATAAAAATTTACCCTAAGAGTCCCATTCTGGGAAGGAAAAGGCTGGACTCAGGTGCCAGCCCGAGGGGAGCTTGTCTCCTGGGAAAAGATTTCACACACTGCTGACAACTACATGGCTGATTTTGCAGGGCTGACTGCAATGTGTCAGTTGATAGGCAGGATCACAGCCTGACCAGCACTGCTTAGGCATAGCTAAGTCTCACCCTCTACTGAACCCTAAACCGGATATTAGGACCCCTAAAATAGGAGTAGCCCGACCTCCTTATTTGTTCTTCTTCCCAGTGGGGCCACACTGAAATCTCCTTTTTTGCTCTTAGCTATTACCCATCTCTCTAACTGGCTATTGATGATGACTGGATGGCAGAGCCTATCTTTTCAGGGCTGCTGGGACCAGGCTGCTGAAACCCAGCAACTCAAGAAACATGTCAATTTGTAGAAATCAACATGAGAATTATCATATCAAATGTCAACAAGGATTTATTAACAATATTTGTTGTACTAGAAATAATATGTCTTCTGAGTGAGAAATCACTCTGCACACTGAACATTTTAATTATGCAAAGTGCATAATTAAAAGATTAATGAAGAAGAATGTTCTTTCTAGTACTTATCCAGCTCTAGGTAATGTTCAAAGAGGACACAGCCAAAAACAGAAAATTTCACTAGCTTATGTATACTTCACATGCTGTTACATGTACACACACATGCTGTCATCCTTAAGTCACTTTTAGATCCCAGCCCAGATATTTAAATAGAGACAAGAGACTGACCAAGCCTGACCACTTGGGCAGTTGGGAGTGTTACCTATCAGGTATGTTGCCAGAATTCTTTCTTAAGTACACCTGTGTTGTTCTTTTCGCTTAGTTGTTACTGGGTTCATCTTGCCCACCTGGTAGAATATGCTTTTCCTGAAAAGTGCACAGAGGACTTAGTGGTGTTTGTGATCCTGCACTGCCACCTAGAGATGTCCCTTAGAGGCATATTCTTTGATAAATAGCTGGTTTTAAGTCAAGGTTGTTTCATTTTGTTACAGAAATGAAGCCTAATTGAAGGTCAATCTTGGTGAGCAAATGCAATCCAAAATGACTCTGAGATTCCATCTTGCACCTGTCAGAATGACTACGATCAAAAACACTAATGATAGCTTATGCTAGAAAGGATGTGTAGTATGGGGAACACTCTTCCATTGCATTCCATGGTAGGAGTGCAAACTTGTACAACCACTGTGGAAATCAGTATGGCAGTTTCTTAAAAAATTGGGAATCTATCTACCTCAAGACCCAGCTATGCCTCTCTTGAGCATATACCCAAAGGATGCTCAGTCATACCACAAAGACACTTACTCAATTATGTTCACAGCAGTTTTATTTGAAATAGCCAGAACCTGGAAACAACCTAGATGTACTTCAACCAAAGAATGGATAAAGAAAATGCAGTACATTTACACAATTGAGTGTTACTCAGCTGTTAAAAACAACAACATCATGAAATTTGTAGGCAAAGAGATGGAACTAGGAAAAAAATATCCTAAGTGAGGTAACTCAGACCAGGAAAGCTAAACATGGTATGTACTCACTTATAAAATGGCTATTAGCTATAAAATAGAGGATAACCATGCTACAATTCACAGACCCAGAGAGGCTAGGGAACAAGGAGGGCTCAAAGGGGAACTCAGGAAATCCCTCAGAAAAGGAAATAGAAGAGATCTCATGGGTAGACTTGGGGTGGGTGGGGTGGGAACACAGGGAATCAGATTGGGGGCCTGGATGGAGAGGAAAGTATTGAAAGAAATGACTGCAAAGGAGGTGTATTTCAGGGTCAGACAGAAACCTGATGCAAGGGAAACACCCAGGAATCTACAAAGTTGACCCCAGCTAAGACTCCTAGAAATAGTGGACAGACAGCCTGAACTGGCCATCTCCTGTGACCAGGCAAGACTTCCAGTGGAGGGACTGGGACACCAAGCCAGACACACAACCTTCAACCTATAGTTTGTCCTGCCTACAGGATATACTGGGGTAAGGGTGACACAGAGATTGTGGGAGTGCCCAACCAATGACTGGTCCAGTCTCAGACCCATGCCACAAGAGTCAGCCCACCCCTGACACTGCCTGGAGTGCCAGGACCCAGAGACTGAATGTCCCAGAGACCTACGATAAAACTAAACACAATTGGGGAAAAAAATCAACACAGTGATACCTAACAATATTCTGCTATACTCATAGATTGGTGCGTAGCCCTATTGTCTTCAGAGAGGCTTCACACAGCAACTGATAGAAACAGATGCAGAGACCCACAGTCAAACATTAGGCTGAACTCAAAGAATCCTGCGGAAGAGGGAGAGGAAGGATTGTATGAGCCAGAGGGGTCAAGGATACCACAAGAAACCCACAGAAACAACTAACTTGGGTTCATAGAAGCTAACAGAAGTCTGAACCAAAAACCAGTGAGGCTACATGGGACCAATCTAAACTCTCTACATATATGTGACAGCTATGTAGATTCATCTACTTGTGGGATTCCTAACAGTGAGAGCAGGGGCTGTCTCTAACTCTTTTGCTGGCTCTTAGGACCCTACTCCTCACATTGGGTCACCTTGCCTGGACTTAATACATGGGGAGGTATTTAGTCTTACTGCAACTTGATATGTCATGCTTTATTGATACTCACGGGAGGCCTGCCCTTTTCTGAACAGAAATGGAGGAGTGGATGGAGTGGGTAGAAGGGAGGTGGTGGGAGGGAATGGGAATAAAGAAGGGAGGGATATAAAATAAATAAATTATATAGCATCAATTTTACTACTTCAAGTTTCTGCTACACCAGTAGCATATTTTTTTCTATTTTAGAAACAATGGAGGAAATTTTAAACATTTTACGGTAGATACAGATATGTTGAACTATTGGGATTCTGGGTTTAAACAAAATATACTAATTACTTAATAATAAACTAAACAACTTCAGAATTCAGCATGGGGCAATATATTATCTCAAATACAGAAAAATTCATGTGATAGTGGGGACCTCTTAAATGAGATGTGTGAGTAGCTGAGCCACAGTTAGTTTTTCCTTTCTATCTTGTCTATGTATTCCAAAATGACTACAAAAGAAATTAACTATTGGACTGGACTCGATGGCAAAAGCTCAAAATTAAAGCTTTAGAGAAACTATCAGGGTAATCAGACTTCCAGTCCAATTTGCCTGCATAGTCAGACCTTTCAAAATAATATACCAAAAGAGATAAAATGCCATTTTAGAGCAAGAGATTAATGATGGAGTAAAGGTATAAGAAAATGGTTTCAGCAGGCTTTGTAAACTCCTACAGACTCAAGGGGGCAGTTAGGCCTCTTCATGATAACAATGAAGTCAATGGACATGAAAAAGAGGGAGAATTTATGCTGGTCTCTGCAAAACTGATAACCCCTTTAATGTGGAAATGATAGGACAACTGTGGTGAATGGAGCCAAGAATTCCATTGCTAACGAATACAAAAAGATTCCCAATGGTTAAAATAAGCAAAACCAAAACGTAAGAGTGAAGAAAGACTTCTTACCTGCAACATGCAGTGGGAGCACAAGGGCTATTTTCAGAGCATTGCTCTCCTGGAAACAAAGAAGCATGGTGACTTTATTCAGGGATCCTATACATGTTCCTATAGGGCTGGACCCATTCCTAAGAATGTTCAGCTTAAAGTCATAGAGCACATATCTAAAAGAGATTAAAGAAATGAGCAGGAATGCTTCTCTCTGGGCAGGCTCAGCTTATATCATAACATTCTAGCTGAAAATAAATGAAAGAACACCTTGAAAGAACATTACTATAGAAGTCTGCCCTGAAAGGTGCCAGCCTCATTTGGAGGCTAAAGCATCAGCTTTTTCTCTTCCTCCCTCTCACACCCACCTTTTTCTTGGACAGTAGCAGAATCTCTTCCTTGCTCTCAGCATCCCACCCCCAGCAACTCTTGGACTTTCCACCTACTCCGATGAAGAGGACAATTTCTACAGCTGTCACTCTGATTTCCTCATGGGGGGGGGAATTTAAAATAATGTACATGTTCAAGGAGCTTATTTATCAATTGAGATTATAGGACAAGGTCTAACTGGGCTATATTACCATAAATTCAATGATTATAAGGAAAATAAATATTAAGAGTCCAGGGCTGGAGAGATAGCTCAGTGTTAAAAGCACTTGTTGGTCTTCCAAAGGACTCAGTTTCAGTACCTAGCACCCATAGGAAGTGCCCCACAGTTGTTCATAACGCCAGTTCTGAGATTCAATACCCTCTTCTTGCTTCTAGAGGAACTGCATGCACATGGTTCACATACATTCAGGCACACACATTTACACATAAATAATACACATTTTTAAGAGTCCCGAAAGTATTCACCTTCACAGTTAGTTTAGAAAAATAGCTGGGCTGGGCAATGGTGGCAAGAGCCTGTAATTCCAGCACTCAGGAGGCAGAGGCAGGTGGATCTCTGTGAGGTCGAGGCCAGTCTGGTCTATAGAACAATTTCCAGGACAGTCAGGGCTGTAACACAGAGAAACCCTGTCTTGAAAAAAAAAAGAAAAAGAAAAGAAAAGAAAAAAAAGAGAACTGGGAGCTGTATGGAGGCCGAAAAATGCAGGCCCATTTTTACCTTGACTGACTGCCAGAGAGTCTGGGGACTAACAGGCTTAATGGCACCTTACAACTCAGGAGGTGACTGCCTAGCCCTTTTAAAGTTAAGATAGCTCTGTGCCATCCTGATGGTGGGTGTTCAGGATATGCAAAGGTACTTCAGCTCTTTCCTTTGTAACTGTGAGGTCACCTGGGGAAGAGCTGTCTTTAGTGTACTTGACTCAGTAAGCATGACTTGGGGCACCTTGTATAACCTAGTCAACAGAATGCTGTTGATTGGCTCTCTCAGAGTTGACTGTGTGAGTTAAATCTTTTGTGTCATAGTAATAAAGTCTTTTGTTACCTTCTCCCACAGTTTACATTGGGTATAAATGATGTGGGAGTGTCATATCAATCTGTTGATTTCATTGGCTGAGCAATAAAAGAAACTGCTTGGCTGGCCCTGAGGTTAGAACATAGATGGGAGGAGAAAACAGAATAGAATTCTGGGCGGAAGAGGAAGTGAGGTCAGACTCTGCTCGGATCCCAGAGAGAGAGCCGACAGCTCGGGAGCAGAGACGCCATGCTACACTCTCCCAGGATGGACAGAGGCTAGAATCTTCCCGGTAAGCGCACCTTGGGGTGCTTACACGCATTATTAGAAATGGGCTAGTCCAGGTGCGAGAATTAGCCTGTAAGGGCTAGAGTTCATGGGCCAAGCAGTTCTTTAAATGAATACAGTTTGTGTGTTATTATTTCGGGCATAAGCTAGCCAAGCGGCCAGGGTGTTGGGGACGCAGCCCCGCCGCTCTTATTTCAACATATAAAAGCTGTGGAAAAATAAACCCGGGTGAATCCTGGGTCTGACTGATTCCTGAAATACCCTCCCAATACTGTCTCATGTTTTCGGTCTTATTATTTTTATGTGTCTTCATATAATTTTTCTATTCCCACACCCCTACTCAAGAGGTGATTTTTGTCAAGGCCAGTCCTCTACATATGGCGCCGCTGACTGGCAAACCCCCAAATGCACAGAAGTGTGGCCAGGCGTACAAGGGAGGTGGTGAGGAATGCTGTGAAAAAATTGACCACAGGTGGCAAGGTGAGTAATGAGCACTCAGAAATAAATAGAAGGTAATTAAAAAAGGAATGAGAAAGGCAGGGGGGAAATCGGGAGTAAAACTGTAAATAGTTGTAAATATGGGACAAGGAAATAGTATTCAACTATCTATACAGTTGCTTGGATGTATTTTGATAGCTAGAGGAGCTGAAGTGGAGCAGAAACAAAGGCAGAGATATTGAGAGTTGGTCTGTGCTGGCAGCGTATCCGCTGCAGCCTTCGGGTGGCTCCGGGTGTCAGGGAGGCCGAAGTGAAGTCCCACCTTCCCCTGCAAGATTTGTTCACTGAGCAACAGCCTCTGTAGCTGCTAAACAAGTAGAAGAGCAAAGGGAATGTGGGACAAAAAAATGGCCTGGGTTACCGCTGAGACTGAGATAGTCCACACAAGCGCACTGTAGCCAGCCAAGTCTGGCCTGCGCTGTGCAGTGGGGCCAGGAAAGACAGACAGAAAAGTTTAAAGGCTACCTTTACCTCCAGCACCCAGGGTCAGTCAATAGAAATGCTCAGAAGCTATATGAACCATGAGCCAAGGAACCTTTACGGATAAATCTATGGCTTTAAACAGAGGAAAGGATTCAGGAATTCTCCTAATTTCATGATTACAAGATTTAAAATAAAAAAGCAAGGATAGTAAGAATCGGCACTGCTATACCCACCTGAGCTTGTGATCTCACACTGCAGTCTCAGAGCTGCTGCAATGGGGACACCTGAGCGCCTGTAAATTTATTAGCTGCCTATAACAATGGCCTCTGTTGGCACTTTTAAATGGGTCCTGCCCAGGCAGAGCAGGCAATGAGGGAACAACTTCCTGATCCAAGTACCCAGGCGGGACAGCCAAGCAGCAGAGGGAGCATGGCTTCCCCCACACACACCTGCAGCTTGAGGCCCAGCATCAACTCGGAAGCCTAGCCTGACCTTACAATCAAGTTGCAAAAAAAGTAGCCTCAGGGAACTGCAACTTCAGGCCAGTCAAGTAGTTGTGAAAATATAAATAAGCAGGTTAAATATGCTTTCTTTTTTCTGTTGTACATTTTTTGCTTGTTTGTAAAAAATCTGGTGTTCATAAATGTATGGATTGATATCAGTTCCATTGGTCCTCCTGTCTGTTCTTATGCCAATACCAGGCTGTTTTCAGTACTGTAGCTCTGTAGTAGAGTTTGAAGTCAGGGATTATGATGCCTCCAGAAGTTCCTTTATTGTACAGGATTATTTTGGCTATCCTAAATTTTTTGTTTTTCCATAAAAAGTTAAGTGTTGTTCTTCCGAGGTCTGTGAACAACTTTGCTGGGATTCTGATGGGTATTGCATTGAATCTGTAGATTGCTTTGGTGAGATTGTCATTTTTACTATGCTAATTCCACCTACCCAAGAGCAAGGGAGATCTTTCCATTTTCTGGTGTCTTCTTCAATTTCTTTCTTCAAAGATTTAAAGTTCTTGTCATACAGGTCTTCCACTTGTTTGGTTAGAGTTACTCCAAGATATTTTATGTTATTTGTGGCTACTGTGAAGGGTGATGTTTCTCTGATTTCTTTCTCAGCCCATTTATCATCCGTGTAAAAGAGGAGCATTTAGGTTGTTTCCAGATTCTGGTTATGAAAAATAATTCTGCCATGAACATAACTGAGCACATGTCCTTGTGGTATGATTGGCATTCCTTGTGTATATACCCAATGTTTAAGTTGGGGGCCTTACCCCAGCCCCTGGCATTCATCCAAGCACCCTGGCCTGGGAGTTGCATTGGTCTGGACTCCAAATCCCAGCATGTCAGGGGACAGGACCCCTCCCATGGGGTATTTAAGTAGGCACCCAGAGGATGAACACATGGTCCCGGGTTTTGCATGTGCTCCTAGGTATTCTGTCTCCCCTGCCATGCTCTCAACCACCCCAGAGTGCTGCATTTATTAAAACATGGGCATTTTAATTCAGTTTAATTTGGCTTGATTGAATTTCTGTGTGCCAGTGGAGAGGGTTTTTCCTTAACAGATGGATGTTTTCCACCAAAAGGGTCCGTCTCCCCACCCCATCCCCAAAAGCCCAGGGCCCAGACCTGCTGAAAAAACGCCCTTTCAGCACAAGCCATCTTCCATCCAGGAAGCAAAGACCTGTATTTTGAGATCTGTATTTTATTTACAGCCATCTGAAGTTCACAAGTTTGCAGGGCAAGTTCCTGACCTACATAGGACATTAACCTAGTGAGACCAGAGGCAACAGGCTTTTAGAAACAATTAGCATTTCCTTTGTTAGTCAACAATCACAGACCCTCAGTATTTATCAGCTAGGGACGACTCCAGGCCTGAATTCCAGCAGACCTGACACGTCCCCCCACCCCACTTGCCCCTTTGCTACATAACAGCTTCAGAGAAAATAATAAACGGCGGTTTGATCAGAAATACTGTCTTGCTGTAGTTTCTCATGTCTCTTGCTCTTCCATTCCTCTTCCCTAGGTTTATCGGGGACCCCTGTTCGTATCCCACTGGCCAGGATACCACCAGGCAAGATTGCAGGATAACTCCAGGTAAGTTCCTCTGTTAAAGTGCATGCCCCTTAGGGTTTGGGGTGGCCCATTCATTTTTCGGGTTCTCTGAGGAAGTCGCAGCCCCGCGCCAGAAACCTTACCATGTGGCAAAAGTCAGACACTTTCGCTGAGGTGAATTATGATTGATCCAGGACACCAGCCATTCAATTTTAACAGCCTCATCTTTGGCTCAAGAATTGTTTTGGTGGACATGCTGTGACACACTTGAGTCACTCAGGCATGTACTTCAAAGGGTTTCTTGCAATTTCAAGCTGATTCTAAACGCCCTTTGACAGCCTTTTTTTTTACAAAAAATCCTTTTACTTTTTTTTTTTTTTTTTTGGTTTTTCGAGACAGGGTTTCTCTGTGGTTTTGGAGCCTGTCCTGGAACCTGGAACTAGCTCTTGTAGACCAGGCTGGTCTCGAACTCACAGAGATCTGCCTGCCTCTGCCTCCCAAGTGCTGGGATTAAATGCGTGCGCCACAACTGCCCGGTCAAAAAAATCCTTTTAAATTGGGACTACCTAACCTAAATTACCAGTGCTCCAAAAGCCCGTTTTTTAAAAAATGCACGCTCTCGTCACCCCATATCCGCCTCTCTCTGTTGATTCATTGTCAGCATTTTGCTCCCCCCCCCACACACACACACACACTTCTGCCCCTCTGTAGCCTCCAAAGCACTCTGTCACTGCGCTCCAGGAAGATCTACAGCCTGCAGGGCTCCAATGCCATGCGCCCAAAAGCACAGCAGGTTTGAAGATCTATAGCTTGCAGGGCTCCACCACAGTGAGGCCAAAAGGAGCAGCCAGTTCCCCACCAACGCTTTGTCCTAACCCCCTCCACTTCCACCCCTCTGTAGCCTATGAGGCTCTAATGCCACATGCCCAGAAAAATGGCCAATCCCCTATTAGCGCCTTCTCCTGACCCTACTTCCCCTCCACATCACTCCAGCACTACAGCACGCTCAAAAGAGCAGCCAGCTCCCATTCTGTATGTGGGGATCTAAACCTGCCTCCTTTTTCATTGGCTAAGGACAATAAAGACGAGGCCGGTTCATGGAGCTGCACTTGCCCATCAGTTTCACTAGCCTGCATCAACACAGGTCCTTATCTGGGCCCCTCCCCTTCTAGCTGTTTTGATTCTCTCTACAAATGATCCATTTTTCTTTTTTCCCCTTGTCCTTCCACTTTAAAACTGTATAAATGGTTCGTCCCTATGTTTCTGTTCCCTCTTGCAGAATCTGCTGGTCTAGTCCTCAATGGGATCGCCTCTGTGCTTTTCTGCTTTTGCCCCCTGCCTATGTGTGTAATTTTATAAATGTTTCTATGTGATGTGTGTTCATTTTAAGATTCTTTGATTTACTAAAATACTCCTTTAATATTCTTGTATCTACTAGCATTAATAAATTATAATTAATTGGATAAAATATACATCTAAATTTCGCTTATACGCCCAGTTTAAAATAACAAGGCACGAGTTGGTGGCCACAGGGCTAGACAGCTGGAAGTCCCACTCTCTGGAATCTTCCAGGGGGACAGGATCCAGCCCCTCCCCCCCAATTCCTTAAGCTTTTCTGGCCATCCAGCAGGGTGTGTTCCTGCTGTTCGCTTTCATTACCCCACCCCACCCTGCCCCCAAGCCCGTCTTTTCGTCTGTGAGGTCCTTGGAACCCCATCACAGCCTGCTTCAAGGCTGAGGGGACCAAAGAGCCAACGGGGAGTTTTCCTGCCTCTGGGCCTTCTTTCTCCCATCCCACCCTGAACCCCAAGCCCACCTTCGCATCTGCAAGGTCCTTGGAACTTTCCAAGAGACCCTGCTCCCATGCTGAGGGGAGCAGAGAGATGAGTCAGTGGCCACACAGCTGGACAGCTGGAAGTCCCACTCTCTGGGACCTTCCCAGGGGAAAAGATTCCAGCCTTCCCCCTAATTCTCTAAGCTTCTCTGGCCATCCAGCGAGGTGTGTTCCTGCTACTGGCTTTCTTTACCCCATCTCACCCTGCCCCCAAGCCCGCCCTTTTGTCTGCAGAGTCCTTAGAACCCTGAAACACAGCCTGTATCAGTGCTGAGAGGATCTATCTGAGAGGTGACTCAGTGTGACAAGCCTGGACAGCAGACACCCCACTCTCCATGACCTTACCAGTAGGCCAGAACATAGGGGCCACTCCATACATAACTCCCTAGCTTTTCTAGGGAGTGCCCCGCTGCTGGGGTTTCAGCCAACCCACACTGTTCCCAAGCCAGCTTTCACCTGTGAGGTCATTGGAATCCTCAAACACAGCCTGCTCCAGTGCTGAGGGGACCTATGAAAAGGCAGACCAAGAAAAACTCCGAAGTACTCAATCAGCCACAGCAAAGATTGGTCAAGACGCTAGGCTCTGCTGGCCACATTTGAAGGAAGACATGGGCAGGTGACAATGCAAGAATTCCTCCAACATCCTGAAAAGCAACATGGTAACTCCAGAATCCAGCGAACATGCAAGAAGAAGACTTGAACATCCTAACCCTGAAGAAGCAGAAGAAAAGGACTTTAAACATAACCTTATGAAAATGATGGAGACCTTTAAACAGGAAGTGAAAAACTCCCTTAGAAATGGAAGAGAAGACACACAAAAAGAATAAATTAATAAATCCCTCAAAGATACCCAAGAAAACCAAGAAAAATCAATCAAATGGGTAAAGGAAACAGCTCAAGACATAAAGACAGAAATGGAGGTAATAAAGAAAACACAAACCGAGGGAAGGCTGGATATGGAAAATGTGGGTAAACTAACAGAAACTACAGAGACAAGTATAATCAACAGAACACAAAAGATAGAAGAAAGAATCTCAGGCGCTGAAGATACTATAGAGGAAATACATGCACTAATCAAAGAAAACATCAAATCAAACAAATTCATAACACAAAACATCCAGGAAATCAGGGACAGCATGAAAAGCCCAAACGTAAGAATAACAGGGATAGGGGCTGGAGAGATGGCTCAGTGGTTAAGAGCATTGCCTACTCTTCCAAAGGTCCTGAGTTCAATTCCCAGCAACCACATGGTGGCTCACAACCACCTGTAATGAGGTTGTGCCTCACAACCATCTGGTGCCCTCTTCTGGCCTGCAGGCAGAGTACTGAGAATACTGTATACATAATAAATAAATAAATCTTGAAAAGAAAAAAAATTAAAAAAAAAAGAATAACAGGGGTAGAAGGAGAAGAATTACAGCTCAAAGGCCCAAAAAATATATTCAACAAAATTATAGAAGAAAGCTTTCCCAAACTAAGGAAGGCTATTCCTATGAAGGTACAAGAAGCTTACAGAACACCAAATAGACTGGATCAAAAAAAAAATCCCCTCACCATATAATAATCAAAACACAAACATACAGAATAAAGAATTTGAAGAGCTGCAAAAGAAAAAGGTCAAGTAACATATAAAGGTAAACCTATCAGAATTATACCTGACTTTTCAATGGAAACCATGAAAGCCAGAGGGTCTTGGATAGATGTGCTGCAGACAATAAGAGACAATGCAAACAAGTCCAGACTACTATACACAGCAAAGGTTTCCTTCACCATTGAAGGAAAAAAACAAGATATTTTTTTTAAATATTTAAACAGATTTAATGTTTAAATATGTTAAACAGATTTAAACAATACATATCCACAAAACAGCCTTACAGAAAGTACTAGAAGGAAAACCTCAAACCAAGGAAGCCAACAATACTCACAATAGCACAGACATCTAATAACCCTCCACCAAGACAGCTCAAAGAAAAGAAACACACAAAACCTACCACCAAAAATAACCAGAGTTAACAACCACTGGTCAATAATATCACTTAAAATCAATGGACTCAATTCACCTATAAAAAAAAACACAGGTTAAGAGAATAGATACAAAAACAGAATCCAGCATTCTGCTGTTTACAAGAAACACAACTTAACCTCAAAGGCAGATACTACCTCAGATAAAAGGGTTGAGAAAAGGTTTTCCAACAAAACAAACCTAAGAAACAAACAGGTGTGGCTATCCTAATATCTACAAAAATTGATTTCAAACTAAAATCAATCAAAAGAGATAGAGAAGGACACTTTATACAAATAACAGGAAGAATTCATCAAGATGAACTCTCAATCCTGAATATCTATGTCCCTAATATAAAATCACCCACAAACGGTTCCTGCTCCTGCACTGAGGCTATCCACCCAGAGGGGTGAGTGTGTGTCCACCCGGCCGGAGGGGAGTGCAGGGCACCTCCAGCTCCTGCTGCAGGGGCTTCTTGATTTCACAGGACCCTCCGCTCCTCCCAAGTTCGCCCTTTTGCCTGTGGGGTCCTTGGACCGCCAGGAATCCCTGTCCCTGTGATGAGGACAACCATCCAGACCAGTCCTTGGCCCAGAAAGAGTTTCTGCTCCTGCACTGAAGAGATCCACCCAGAGTCAGTCACAGCATAGATTGGACCAAGATGCCAAGACTCTCCTGGCTGCATTTGAAGGAAGAGATGGGCAGGCACCAATGCAAGAATTCTTCCAACAACCTGAAAGGCAACATGACAACACCAGAATCCAGGGATCACGCAACAAAAAGACTTGAAAACCCTATTCCAGAAGAAGTAGAAGAAATCTACTTTAAACATGACATTATACAAATAATAGGGGCTTTAAACAGGATGCGAAAAAGTTCTGTAAAGAAATGGAGAACACAAATAAAAAGGTAGAAGAAATGAGTAAATCTCTTAAAGATACTGTTGTGCTTTCCTGTCGCTTTAAGGGACAAGCCACGCCCACTCTCATTACCTCTGACCTGCCCACAGCCATCTTGCCCCTTCCTTTTCTGCTTCCTTGGTGTGCACAAGCATTCTCTCTGTCTTTCTCTCCTTTTATCTCTTTTCTCTCCTTTTATTCTCTCTCCCTCTCCCTCTCCCTCTCCCTCTCCCTCTCCCTCTCCCTCTCCCTCTCCCTCTCTCTCTCTCTCTCTCCCCTAATAAATGCTTTTATGGCTACTTTCTGTGATGGGTCTTCTCACAACCGCCCCGCATTGGGAATTCTGCCGCGTGGCCTCCCGCTGATGGGAACTTTGCCACCGCTTGGGTGCCAGACTCTGGAGCCAGTGCCTGGCACCACTGGGGACCCGCCGGAGCTTGCTGCTGCTCCGTGAGCCTGCCGGGCGGGGGGAACCCCCGTATTTTAAGAATAACAGATACCCAAGAAAACAAAGATAAAGCAATCAAACAGGTAATGGAAACAATTCAAGACTTGAAGAATGAAATGGAGGAAATGAAGAAAACAGAACCGAAGGGAAGACTATAGATGAAAAATCTGGGTAACATATAAAGGTAAACCTATCAGATTTACACCTGACTTCTCTATGGAAACCCTGAAAGCCAGAAGGTCTTGGATAGAGGTACTGCAGAAACTAAGAGACCATGGATGCAAGCCCAGACTACTATATCCAGCAAAGCTTGCATTCACCGTCGATGAAAAAAAAACCAAGATATTCCAGGACAAAAACTGATTTAAAAAATATATAGCCACAAACGCAGACTGAGAGAAAATACTAGAAGGAAAACTACAAACCAAGGAAGCTAATAACACCCATAATAACACAAGCATCTAAGAACCCTCCACCAGCACAACTCAAAGAAGGGAAAAACACACACACTACCACCAGAAAAAATAACCAGAGTTAGCAACCACTGGTCAATAATATCACTTAAAATCAATGTACTCAATTCACCTTTAAAAGAGGCACAGACTAAGAAAATGGATATGAAAACAGGATCCAACATTATGCTGTTTACAATAAACACACCTCAACCTCAAAGACAGACACTACCTCAGAGTAAAGGGTTAATAAAAGATTTTCCAAACAAATGGACCAAAGAAAAAAAGCGGGTGTGGCTATATTAATATCTAAGAAAATGTATTTCAAACTAAAATCAATCAGAAGAGATGAAGGACACTTTATTCTCCTAACACGAACAATTCATCAGGAGGAAATCTCAACCCTGAATATCTATGCCCCTAATATAAAAGCACCCACATATGTAAAAGAAACATTACTAGAACTAAAAGCATACATCAAACCCCACACTCTAATAGTAGGAGATTTTAACAGTCCTCTCTCACCAATGGACAGGTCAACCAAACAGAAACTTAACAGAGAAATAAGAGAACTAGCAGATGTAATGAACCAAATGAACTTAACAGCCAAACATTCCAGCCAAACAGAAAAGAATATACCTTCTTCTCAGCATCTCATGGAACCTTCTCAAAAATTAATCACATAACTGGTAACAAAGCAAACATCCATAGATACAAAGAAATTGTAGTAACCACCTGTGTACTATCGGATCGCCAAGGAATACAGTTAGAATTCAACAACACTTCTAACCCCAGAAAGCATAAAAACTCATGGAAACTGAACAGTCAACTTAACCTCAAAGGCAGATACTACCTCAGATAAAAGGGTTGAGAAAAGGTTTTCCAACAAAACAAACCTAAGAAACAAGGTAATTATACCTAGTTCTCAAATGCCTTTATAGATCTGAGATTATGGCATTTTAACAATAATAGAGCTTCTAACACAGAGACACGCCAGCTTTTGCAGCACCCTTTGGCTCCTCCAAGAAGACAGAAGACCTTTTACCTTGCCTTTGGGTTTAGCAAAGCCAATTACACAGAAGCAAAAAGGGGGCCTTTTACCCCTCCAACATTCTGGATGCTTCACCGGGGGAACTGATCTGCTCATCCTGCCAAGACAGGTAGACAAAATCTTTTCCACACAGAAAAATCTTTGGGCCTCTCATACTCAGCAGCTAATGGCAAACACTGCTTCTAAAACTGATATTTTCCTGTCCTGAGTGAGATAATAACCCAGACCCAAAAATATGAATATGGTATGTACTCACTCATTAGTGGATTCTAACCATAAACAAAGGACATTGAGCCTATAGTTCGCAATCCTAGAGAAGTTAAGTAATAAGGTGAACCTAAAGAAAAACATATATAGATCCTCCTGGAAATTGGAAGCAGACAAGCTCCAAGGCAAAAGTTAGGAGCATGGGGGTGAGGGTCGGGTAAGGGGAAGGGGAGAGGGATAGAGAGAAGGGAGAAGGGGAGAGTTGGGGAGAGCTTGGGGGTGTGGGATGTTTGAGAGGGAGGAAGGATGGATATGGGAGCAGGAAAGAAGATATCTTAATTAAGGGAGCCATTTTGTGGTTGGGAAGAAGCTTAACTCTAGAGGGGTTCCCAGGTGTCCATGGGGTTGTCCCCAGCTAGGGCCCTGGGCAGTGGAGGACAGGGTGCCTGAACTGGCCTTGTCCCATAATCAGACTTATGACTATCTTGAATATCACCATAGAACCTTCATCCAGCGATGGATGGAAACTGAGACAGAGACCCACATTGGAGCACTGGACTGAGCTCCCAAGGTCCAGTTGAAGAGCCGAAGGAGGGAGAAGAGGAGCAAGGAAGTCAGGACCGCAAGGAGTTGGTCCACCCACTGAGACAGTGTGCCTGATCTAATGGGAGCTCACCAAATCTAGCTGGACTGGGACTGAACAAGCATGGGATCAAACTGGACCCTCTGAATGTGGCTGACAACTGGGGCAGACTTAGAAGCTAATGATAATGGCACTGGGATTTGTCTGTACTGCATGTACTGGCTTTTTGGGATCCTAGTCTATTTGGATGCTTACCTTCCTAAGCCTGGATGGAGGGAGGAGGGCCTTGGACTCCCCATAGGGCAGGGTACCCTGACCTCTCAGGACTGGAGGGGAGGAGGAAGGGTAAGTGAGGGAGCAGGAAAGAAGGGGGAGGAGTGGAGGAAGTGAATATTTTGAATGGTATTATTTATAAAGTAAAAAATACATAAATAAAAGTGGTATTCTCCAAGGACTAAGGAAAGGATTTGGAATTGCCGGCATAGCAAAAAGCTGTCATATTTTTGGCTCATTTATTCCTCCCATGTCTCTCTAAAGGCATTTGACAACTCAAGGTGCTGTTCTTTATCAGGATTAACAGGTTTCAATCTTCAGAAGTTCAGAGTTCCCAATTTTCTTTAATTGCCTTCTAAAATGTTCACACCTTTTAACCTAAAGTAATAGCCTATTGCCATAAAATCTGTTCCAGTTCTCTTACAGGTTCCTAAATAGTTCCATTGCTACATCAAAATCAGGTCTGGTAAAATCCAAGGTTCCCAATTTCTTTCATTGTTTTACTGCTACACTAACCCCAAGTAGTTTCATGCATACTTTACAGGTCACTCCTGCTGCCTAAGCCAAGACCAACCTACAAAGTACTCCCAGAACAACATCAAAAGCACCTGCACCAGCTCCTGGGACTTCACCTGGGACTTCAAGAACACCTGCCAACCCTTCTGGATCAAGGACACTTGGCAACTAAAATCTGGTTTCATCTGCTATTGTGTCTCATCCCATGGCTAACCCCATTTCATAGGGCCAATAATAACAAGATTTTTTTTCTCCTAGCCACCTGCCTTCGCATCTCCTCATAAAGCAGCTGCCTGGGGACTACAGCAAACTGGATGCCACTCCATCCACACCTTTTGCTGAGCATGAGCAGGCCAACTTTCAGCTCTCCCCTCTCCCCTCCCCCATGTCGTCCCATGCTTGCAAGAAGTAGCCAGACTTGAATCTACGCCCCTTTTTCCAAAGAGAGCCTAAAATGTTGGTCATTCTTATCACCTCAGCTTCCTGCCACCCCTATATCCAGAGTCAGGAATGTGATGTTAAGTTGGGAGTGTCACCCCTGCCCCTGGCATCCACCCCAGCACCAGCATTATTTCCAGTCTTCTACTCCTCCTGGGATTAGGATCAAGCGAGATGGCTTCCAGAACATCTGGTTCGATACGTTCAGCAGAAGGGTACGAGTCCTGATGACATCGTAGCTGCTAATGCCCCCACAGAGGAGTTGGAATGAGAACCTGTGGTCCTGCCTTCCCCACCCCCATGGAAAGGGGTATCTGATCAGCAGGACCAAGCTTAGGACACACATAGCCGGCCTGCTGGCACCATTANTTTTTTTTTTTTATTTTTATTTTGTTTTTTTTTTTTTTTTTTTTTATCTGTGGATGGTTGCTTTGTTACCGAGTATGTGATCAATTTTCAAGGTTCCATGAGGTGCTGAGAAGAAGGTATATTCTTTCCTGTTTGGGTGCCACCCCTATATCCAAAGAGTCAGGAATGTGATGTTAAGTTGGGAGTGTCACCCTAGCCCCTGGCATCCATCCCAGCACCCTGGCCTGGGAGTTGCATTGGTCTTGAATCCAAATCCCATCATGCAAGTCCAGGACCACTCCCACAGGGTATTTAAGTAGGCCCCCAGAGGAGGAACACGTGGTCCCGGGTTTTGCACATGCTCCTCAATTTTGTCTCCCCTGCCATGCTCTTGGCCACCCAAGAGTGCTACATTTATTAAAAACATGGGCATTTTAATTCAGTTTAACATGGCTTAACTGGATTTCTGTGCGCCGATGGAGATTTTTCTTAACACCCAAAAGTAATATTGCTGAGTCTTGAGGTAGGTTGTTACATAGATTTCTGAGAAATCGCCACACTGACCTCCAAAGGGGTTGTACCAGCTTGCACTCCCACCAGCAATGCAGGAGTGTTCCCGTTACCCCACAACCTCTCTAGCATAAGTTGTCAGCAGTGTTTTTGATCTTGGCCATTCATACAGGTGTAAGATGGAATCTCAGAGTTATTTCGATTTGAATTTCTCTGATGGCTATGGATGTTGAGCATTTCTTGAGTGTCTTTCAGTCATTTTGGGTTCATTTGTTGAAAGTTCTCTGTTTGGGTCTGTACCCCATTTTTTATTGGATTATTTGTCCTTTTGATGTCTAGTTTCTTGAGTTCTTTCTAAAAAATATATATATTGGAATTTAGTCCTCTGTCCAGTATGGAGTTCGTGAAGATCTTTTTCCATTCTGTAGGCTGCTGTTTTGTCTTGTTGACTGGGTCCTTTGCTTTATAGAAGCATCTCAGTTATAGGAGGTCCCATTTATTAGTTGTTTCTCTCAGTGTCTGTGCCACTGGGGTGGTATTTGGGAAGTACCAATGTGTTCAAGTGTACTTCCTACTTTCTGTTCTATGAGGTTCAGTATGGTTGGTTTATTTTTGAGATCTTTGATCCATTTGGACTTCAGTTTTGTGCATAGCAATGGCTATGGATCTGTTTTCATTCTTCTGCATGTTGATGTCCAGTTACACCAGCACCATTTTGTTGAATACACTTTTTTTAATTCCATTTTTCTGTCAGTTAGGCAGACTTGCAACTTGGATTAGAAAGGTAGTTTACAAATTTTTAATAAGACACAAAAGGGCTAAAATCTTAATTATAATACTCTTATGGGAGACCTTGAGCTACTAAGTAAAATTTTTAAAGGGAGCAGTGAGTGACCCAAATTCCAGAAGAAAGCTTACAGAAGCTGCCATACTCAAGCAGATAGAGTATGCTATACAGAAACACCGAGTATAATATATTAATTATGATCAGCTTTGGCCAGCTTGTATATTACCTACAAAATTTATTTCTATAGCAGTTTTATGGCGAAACAGTCCGCTTTCATGGCTGTACCTTTCCATGTCACCAGTTACAATTTTAAACCCTTATTGGAGCACTAGCTTGCTTAGCATAGAAGAGCAGTATGGAATCTAGGAGGTATTTTTAGCAGATAACCAGCTATGATCAATGTTCCTTATACTAAGCAACAGACTGATTGGTTATTTTAAAATAGTGATTCTTGGGTAATTGCATTTACTCAATTTCAAGGTCAGATTAATAATCTTTTCCCAGCTGATCATTGCTGCAATTCTCACAACTATATTCCTTTATTTTTCCTAATGTTGTAGCGAAAGATCCCTTAAAGAATGTTATGCTAAATTTTACAGATGATTCTTCCAATGGAAGAGCTGCATATATTGTTAATGGTGAAAAGGAATTGTGGAGCTTCTTGAAAACAACTTAAAAGGATAAAAACAAGAAAATTAAAATCGCCACACAATGCTTTGAATCATGCACTTTTTACACTAAACTTCTTGAATATGGATGTTCATGAGCAATCTGCTGCGGACAGATTTTGCACCAAGGCGACCTTTGCTAAAGCAAGGTGGAGAGACCCTTAGATTATGGAAAGGACCCAATCCTGTGTTAATATGAAGTCGATGGCATGTCTGTGTTTTTTCACAGGATTAGGATCAAGCGAGATGGCTTCCAGAACATCTGGTTCGAAACGTTCAGCAGAAGGGTACGAGTCCTGATGACATCGTAGCTGCTAATGCCCCCACAGAGGAGTTGGAATGAGAACCTGTGGTCCTGCCTTCCCCACCCCCATGGAAAGGGGTATCTGATCAGCAGGACCAAGCTTAGGACACACATAGCCGGCCTGCTGGCACCATTATGTCCTGTGGGACACTTGGACACTGGGCTGCATCCAGACACTCAGGACCCACACTGCCATTGAGGCCCTGTTGCAGCTGCCATGATTCCTGACAACAACTTGCTGCAGTCTGACAGGGGACTGGGATTCACTTATATACCTGCAGCTATTAATTATCTAATATGATGTTTTAAAATTAGTAAGTGCTAGTGAGGGCATAAAATACAAGAATTTTCATATACTGGGTATTAACTTTCCTTTGGTATATGCCCAAAGTATAAAGAGTCTAGGTTTTTAATAAAATAAATCTGTTTCAAGAAACATATTGTACGGGTTCTTAGAGAAGCTAAATAAGAAGGAGAACCCAAAGAAAATCATATAGGCATCCGCCTGAATATTAACCTTCATCAGGCGATGAAAGGAGACAGAGACAGAGACCCACATTGGAGCACCGGACTGAAATCTCAAGGTCCAAATCAGGAGCAGAAGGAGAGAGAGCACTAGCAAGGAACTCAGGACCGCGAGGGGTGCACCCACACACTGAGACAATGGGGATGTTCTATCGGGAACTCACCAAGGCCAGCTGGCCTGGGTCTGAAAAAGCCTGGGTTAAAACAGGTCTAGCTGAACATAGCAGACAATGAGGGCTACTGAGACCTCAAGAACAATGGCAATGGGTTTTTGAGCCTACTACACGTATTGGCTTTGTGGGAGCCTAGGCAGTTTGGATGCTCACCTTAGGAGACCTGGATGGAGGAGGGTGGTCCTTGGACTTCCCACAGGGCAGAGAACCCTGATTGCTCTTTGGGCTGACAAGTGAGGGGGACTTGATTGGGGGAGGGGGAGGGAAAGGGGAGGCGGCGGTGGGGAAGAGACAGAAATATTTAATAAATTAAAAAAAAAGAAACATATTGTAAACAATTCAAGATAGTAAAAACCTATCCACACAAAATACTCTTCCTTTTATAGAAAAGACATCTTTGATAAACATATGAATGTGCTTTCCTGATTCATATTTCTTTCAGGGATTGCCCTACGAATAACACTATTCTTTTTTGATTAGAACACAGAAATGGGAAGCTCAATATAGACATACATGAGCTGTGACATTTAGTGTATTTGGGACTATACATAGTTCATAGTCAAGCACTTAAGACACGGAGACAGGAAGATCAGATCATTCCCAGCTGCAGCTAGCCTGGGCTCCATGAGCCCTGACCCTTCTTTTTAATTTTTTATTGAGAATTTTTAATATAATCTTTTCTCATTTTACATAGGTATCCCCATTCCCATTCCCTCCCCTTCTTCTGCTTCCCCCTCCTTCTCCCACCCCACCCCCACATCCACTCCTCAGAAAGGGTAAGGCTTCCCATGGGGAGTCAACAAAGTCTGACACTTCAGTTCAAGGCATGACCAAGGTCCTCCCCATTATATCTAAGCTGAGCAAGGTATCCTTCCAACAAAAAAAAAAAAAAAAAAAAAATGTGCTCCTAGACGCCAGTTTATGCACTAGGAATAAATCCTTGTCCTGCTGCCAGGGGCCCCACAGACTACCCAAGCCTCACATCTGACCCCCACATTCAGTGGACCTAGTTTGGTTCTATGCAGGTTCCCCCACTGTTAGTCCAGAGTCAGTGAGCTCTCAGTAGCTCAAGTCAGCTGTTTCTGTGGGTATCACCACCATGGTCTTGACCCCTTTGTTCATATTATTGCTCCTCCCACTCTTCGACTGGTCTCAGGTAGTTCAGCCCAGTGATTCACTGTAGATCTCTGTATCTGCTTCCAGAAGGTTCTATGATGACAATTAAGGTAGTCATCAATCTGATTACAGGGGGAGACCAGTTTAGGTATTCTCTCCACTGCTGCTTAAGAGTCTTAGCTAGGGTCATCCTTGTGGACTCCTGGGGATTTCCCTAGTGCTGTGATTCTCAATAGCCCTTTAATGGCTCCCTCAATCAAGATCTCTCTTCTGTTTTCTCTCCCTCACTGTCCTTCCCCCTTCTTGAGCATCCCAGTCTTTCATTCTGTTTTGGTTTTTCAGACAGGATTTCTCTGTGTAGCCCTCAATGTCCTGGAACTCACTCTGTAGAGCAGGCTGGACTCCAACTCACAGAGATCCATCTGCCTCTAGCTCCTGAGTACTGAGATTAAAGGTGTGTGCACCACTGCCTGGCTATCTTTTTTAAAGGTACATTTTATCATAGTCTCAATTTTCTAAGAAGTATCTATTCCACATTTTAACAAATATGAGAAATAATAACAACATGACATGAAACATTGGCAAGGCTACTAGGTAAGGTACTAATACCATTTAATAATGAATTCTATTTGTGGTAAACATGCCATACAGATGTGAAGCTAAGCATCAAGAGTCTCAGGACATGGCAAGGATAACAAGAATGTTCACCAATGCTCCTGATCTCTCACACTCTACACTGTATATGGCTTTGCAACATGCTTTCCTATTGCTAATACATAAGTGAAGAATTTTACTTTTAAAATTAAAAGATTTACTAGTATGTGTATGAACATTTTGCCTGAATGTATGTCTATGTACCATGTGCGTGCCTGGTGCCCGTGGAGGGCAGAAGAAGGCAAGGGAATTGGATCCCCTGAAATTAGAGTTATGGATGGTCACGAGCCACCGTGTAGGTACTAGAACTTGAACCTGAATTTTCTACAAGAGCAACAAATGCTCTTAAACACTGAGTCATCTCTCTAGCCACAAAAGATTTATTTTAATTATAATAACATCTTCATGGCTTAGAATAAAGTGTTAAGTGGAAAGAAAAGTCATGTTAGGTAAACGTGCAAACGCTAGAGAGTACTATGAAATGTTATCTTTATAAACAAAATTACCAAATAAAAAGCTGGCATGACAGATTAGCAGTTAAGAGCAAGTAATGTTCTTACAGAGGCCCTGAGTTCGGCTCCTAGCGCCCCTATTTGATGGCTCACAACAGCCTGTTACTCCAGCCCCAAAGGATCAGATGCCTCTTACCTCTGTGGACACCTGCATTCATTTGCACATACACAAACATACACATGTACTTGTGCATACACGCATACACACAATTAAAAATAAATCTTTAAAATGTCATCTTCTAAAAGTTACTCTGAAGAAACCATCACTTATATACATATTGAACAAAATCTACATATTGAGAGCACACTTCTGGGCACATTTTAGTATGCTAAGAAAACAATGGCGAGCAAAAAGAAAGCAAACTAATAGAATAGGAACAATAGTTTTGGGGGGGGGGGGTGTTTGCTTGGTTTGTCGGCTGGTTGGTTTTCTGAGACAGGGTTTCTCTTTATAATAAACAGCCTTGGTTGTCCTGGAACTCACTCTGTAGACCAGGCTGGCCTTGACTCACAGAGTATTTTGATTAAATGTGTGTGACACCACGCCTGGCTGGGCACATTTTAGTATGCTAAGAAACTGTGTCAACTGGCTTTCTGATTACCAGGAAAACCATTACTTTCTTTTCTGCTCCTACAGCTTCCCAACCTCTGCAAAGGGCATCTAGTTCTCTATTAACTCAAACAAGCCTCCAGCACACCAGAGCCCCAAGCGAGTCTTTGCTCCCATAGCCCTGGCAATTGTCAATCTGCTCATATCTCTCAGCAGGAGAGGAAGCCATGGCAGATTCCCCCAGATGACTTTGGTTGGCTGACCTAAGATAACCCTCCCCCACTAAGCATGGAGCAGCCGACTGGTGGTTTCATTACTGAGGCCTAGTTTACAACATGTAAATGAGGGTTACTGCAATGAGTATATGTGTGTGTAAAGGGAAGAAACTGAATAGGAGCTGTGTCTGCAGACACTCAGAAGTAGAGAACTGCGCCGGATATTGCTGGTCCATAGCCTAATTAGCTTCTCCTCAGCTAGTTCTAGCCCTAAGGAGTAACAGCCCTTCCTTGCCCACCTCTATGTTGGACATCTTGTTCTAACAGAAACCTTCTGGAATCTATTAACTGAGCGGAGCACCAGCTTCCACCAACCCAAAGGTCAGAAGGCATCCTGGGCCATAAGAAACTCCCCTCATCTCAGCGTACCAACCTCTTTGATGCATCTGTCAACGTATTTTAACTTTGCCTTGATTCATGACTTTCTTTATTCTCTAAAACTCTAAAACTCCATGAAACTGCTTCCACTCTAGAACATGGAATTTTGATTAACCTAAGTCTGTGTTCCTTGCCCATGGTCACTCAAAATGGCTCTGAAATTAAACTATCTCTTATTTTCTTTAAGAATGGAGAGCTGTGGTTTTGGAGTTGACATGCATGTATGTAAAGAGATGCTAAAAGTACCAAGGCAGAAATGGATTGCAGGATGTTTAAAAATGTACCTTTATGGAGGAGAAAACCTACAAGACAATTATCATAAAAATATAAGTAACGATGACCACAGAGTGATAAGACTGTGGTGCAAATTGTTTTCATTACACAAATTTCTACACCAAAATTAAATTTAGTCTTTATTGCAAAAATGTACCCACAAAGGTCCATGAGCCCCGGACCAATAAGAGGGATAATGACCAGATAGTTTAGATGAGACACTAAGAAGCCTGGATGCCTAGGACGCCCCACAGGTGAAATAGCAACTTAAAAATCAAAGCATTCCCAATTCACACCCAGGAGTGTTGGGAAGGAACCTACAGAGGGCAGCAAATCAATCCCATAATCCCAGCAGCCAAAAAAAAAAAACTACAACTTTTTTACTTTTTTTTTCAAACACAAAGGGTGGGTGAAGCAATGCACACGATTGTATCTTAAAGCAAAACTGCCACCTAATGGCCAGAGAAACAGACTCGCAGGCTTCAGGAGAAATGCTTTCTTTAAACTGGCTTCCGGCTGGAAATGACGTGGAAAGTAAATGGCGGAATGACCGAAACCTTTACAAAAAAGAACTCTTATTTTGCCAGGTGAACCCCCAAAATGAACCCCACAGCGCAAGCTTTCTCTGCTGCGGCCTTCGGAACCAAAGATACAGAAAGTTCTTGATTCACCTCCCTAAAATTCAGCAGTCGCTACCCAAGAATTAGCAGACTCTGAGCCTGTGCGGAGATAGCCAGTAAGGTCTCCTCAAGTCTCCCTCTTGGGGTTCGCCAAGACATACCCGCCCTCAAAGACCTATCCTATGAACGCTCCTTCCACTCCAGCCAGCCTTGAAACCCACTCCTCTGGAGGAGCACTGGCTGTCTTTCTCAGTCCTCACTGTACCCAGGCAGAGCCAAGGATACACAGCAGGCAGCCACTGGAGCCTCCTGCTCACCAGCTTTCTGGCTTCTCTTAGTATACCGGCCCTTTCCTTCGTCCTGCCCTAGGTAGCAGGAAAGCCTTTGTCAGTAACGGACCTGAGCTCTCGGACTAAGATAGGAAAACCAGTCGTTCTGAATTATTTACCTCTATTCCCACATACCGGGGGTGGGGGGCATGCTGTACCAGAACACGCTTTCATTTTAAGCACTATCACAGGCAGACACGGTTTTCTGAAAGGCAGGTTTTGGACTGAAGAGAGCTTCCTTTCCATCCCATGTGTCTTGGCTTTTCCTAAGCCAATTTTCCTTTGGTTATAAAAAAAAAAAAAAAAA
>NW_026068284.1:16270-21553 GCF_014885135.2 Alexandromys fortis | reverse complement strand
AAAAAAAAAAAAAAAAAACTATAGAAACTTGACTTCTTTTATTTCAAATCGGTGAGATTTTCATCCCAAAACCTTACCAAACAGTCCATCACACCTCCTACACTTACTGACTAATAGGTTTGGTTGTTTGTTATAGAACCCTTCTTGAGAGCAGAAGGCTGGTGCTGGCTAGGGTGAAGACAGACCTGCTGAAGGAGGAAGGGATGGTGAAGGGGAGTGGGCCAAGGATCAACACACAGTAGCATAAAATATCACAATAAAACCCACTCATTTTAAAAACTGACAACCCTTGGTTTCCATTTTGAAGACTGCGAACTCTGCTGCTGAAGCAGGACCACAATTCCGAAAGAGCACTGCTGCTCCTCGAGAGGACCGGAGTTCAATCCCCAGCACCCACATGGCAGCTGACAGCTGGCTGGGAATCGAGCTCTGGAAAATCAGGCATCCTCACACAGATGCACATGCAGGCATAACACCAATGCATATAAAATAAATTTTTAAAAATCTAAGAAGAAAACACTAGAACTTAAGCAGATTTAAACAAGTTGAATAGTATGAGGCCAATGCAGAACACTCAACTGCTTTTATATATTAGTAACAAACAAGAAAATTCAAACTTTAAACTCGGGGGCTGGAGAGATGGCTCAACAGTTAAGAGCATTGGCTTCTCTTCCAGAGGACCCGGGTTCAATTCCCAGCACCCACATGGCAGCTCACTCCAGTATGTCTGTAACTCTAGTTCCAGTGGATCCGACTCCCGCACAAAGACATGCAGGTCAAACACCAATGCATATAAACATTTTTCTAAAAAATGTAAAGCTTTAAACTCAGTTTATAGTACTGTGATAGTTAACTGCCAATTCGCCACAACCTACAATCAATCAACCTGGGAAGAGACTCTCAGTGAGGGAGTCCCTAGATCAGGTTGGTCTGTGAACATGTCTATAGGAAAATGTCTTGACTGTTAAAAGGCATGGGAAGACCCAGCCCACTGTGAGCAGCGCTATTCCCTAGCCAGAGCAAGCAAGCAAGGACCGATGGTTATCCACTCTAGATTGGACTGTGGATGTGATGCTCTACCTTTCTGCCTAGACTTCCCTATAATAATGAACTGTAACCTCAAATTGTAAGCCATATAAATCTCTTCTTCCCTAAGTTGCTTTCAGTCAGGGTTCTCTTTTGAGGAAGCAATGAAGTCCCATTGTCAAAGGGCAGAAAGTAGGGAGAGCCCCGAAGTTCTGGGGAATGGCAGAAGGACCCCAACTAGGGAAGTCACCACTCTTCAGCTGCATATCCTCTCAGATCGCCCTTTCCTAGGGAAGCATCCCCCACTCTTCCCCCACGGGCCTCTCCACCCGCTACTTCAGCCCTTCCGTCTAGTCTGAGGAAGAAGCCTATTTCCACAGTGGCCACCCCTGCTGGCATGGGGCTGACAACAATGTGCAGGCTTGGGCAACTTACTGAACCGGAATTGAACAGGCTGATACTCCTGAGAAGAGAAAGGGGATGAAAGTAAGGCAGTTATTTAAGAACATCTAATTGGGACATGCTCTCAAAAGCTGCAGAGTACTTAAGGGTGGGCATTCCTATACACTTACTATGAGTTTTCCTGGCAGTGAGGAGTTTAGGCAGGGTGAGCAGAAACTCAAAAGATGGATAAAGATAAAAAGAGATGACAAGAGAGGTAATCAGAGGGGATGCGTTCAGCTCTCCAGCAAAGCCTACAGCCCTAAAAACGGGCTAAGTGAGCACTAAGCAGCACTCTGCTTGCAAAGTTGAAGCACTGGATTCATCCTCGCACCGCGACAAAGATCAATACATATGGTGACAGAAAAAGAAAATTATCCACCTGCAAATGACAAGTGTAACTGAACAGGGTTTGCAGTGCAGGGCTCGCTTTGGCAGCACAGATTTCAAAACTGGAGTAACACACACCTGGAGACGCTCTCTGTGCCCAAGGATCACACCCGAATGTGCGAAACAGTCTGTATTTTTTTAAGTCAACCTTACCTTGTGTGGAAAAAGCATGCTAATAAACTGACTACACAAATAAACTGACATGTTCACTTTCAAAAAAAAGGAAGAAGAATTTGCAAGGCAGATGAGAGACAGTAGCTAATTTCTGTACCTGCAACTATTAAAATCAATGATATAATTATTTTTAAAAATTAGGGCTCGGGTTATAGATTAGCAGTAGAGGATTTGCCTAGCGTGTATGAGGTCTTAGGTTCAATTCCCAGTACAACAATAATAATAAATATTAATGTGTAATATTAATATTTAATAATTAAATGCTACTAAATTAAATTTTATTAGTCACATATAAGCATAAATACTAAATATTTTAAAGTTAAAACTATTTAATAAATTAATATATAATGTAATTATATGTGATAATGGCTATTATTTATATGAAATGTTAGTTTATAATATTCATAATAATGTATTCTTATAGATCATAGTAAAGGCATGGTAAACAAGACTCCTCATAAGGCTGAGTTCTGAAGCTTTCTTCCAAGAATGCATGAACTAATAAATCACTTCCCAAAGTGCAAACTGGAGATGGTCTAACTGTGTGTCAGTACAAAAATATTCTTTTGGCTTCATGGAGTGATTATCTTTTAAGAAATATACTGACCTGCTTTTCCCTGACATTACACCTGTAATCATGGCACTTGAGGATGTGGAGACAGGAGGACCAGGAACTATGGTTATCCTCAGCTGGACTACATAGCCACTTCAAGGCTACCCTGGACTAAAGGAGAGCCTGCTCAAAAAGATGTAAAAATCAAAAAAGTATCCAGCAGTTCTAGAAGATAAGCTAAAGGCTCTGGGCCACTCTCCGTTTATGATGGACACTGTGGTACGTAGATACAGAGAGAGTAACCAAGGGTAACCAAGATGAGGAAAGAGTACAAATATTTGCCAACATCCCTGATCCATCACTGTCTAATCACTAGCTTCCTTTGTAAAATGCTTTGCTGCATCCAATACAAAGATGATAGACATGCTAGGCAAGTTGCCTACTATGGGACAATATCTCTGGCTCTCCGAATTTTTTTTTTTTAATTTCAAGACAGAGTCTCACTAAACAGTCCTAGGTGGCCTTCAACTCATCCTGTAGCACAGAAAGACCTTGAGCTGCAACCCGTCCTACCTCAGTCTTCCCAGTAGCTAGATTACAGGCCTGAACCACCAGGCCCGCTCTTACTCAGTTGTGTTGTATGTACCCTGAAGAAATCAGGCACTTGGTCACCTGTTCAACAGATACCAATGTTGAGGACACACAGCTAGCCAAGGCTCTGATGATGAGCTGAAATATAATGGTGAGCAAGCAGAAAGCAAATCATGGTACAACCCTTAGGTACAAAACTTTATGATATGTGACAATGCCATAGGGGGAAACTTGTTTATGATTTGGTCTCATTTATAAAAAATAAAATAAAATAAAATAAATAAAATAAAAAAATAAAAAATGTTCAAGTCTTTTTGTCATTTTAAGATCCATTTTTATCTCTTTTTAATTATGTCTGTGCCTGCATGCGCGGGTGCAGGTGCTCAGGGAGACCAGAGGCAACTGAACCACCCCCCCACCCCGCCCACCCCCGAGCCAAGGTGGGTGCTAGAAAGGTCTTCTACTAGCTCTTAACTGCTGAGCCATCTCTCCAGCCGGAGTCTTTATCAAATCATTCCCTAACACACAGTAATTACATATGGGGTGGAGGGTGGAGATTCAATGTGATTTCATTTTTTTTTTTTTGAGTTGTTAAAAGCAATAACGCAAATACTTATCTCTGCTTGTTTAAGATAGACCCGTAAGGATGGAAAGAGAAAAAAAAAATCCTCAATCAGGTATCATAAACTATAAATAGTGAGCACTGGGTGATGGTGGGTAAGAATTGTTTTTCCTACTACCCTCTGTAATCAGGTAAATGAAAAAACAAGGATGTTTATAAAGATCCTTAAATCCAATGGCAAGTTAAAGGGAAGAATGACTAGGCTGCCCAACAGGGGAAAAAAAAAAAGCGCTTACTCTAATAGCAAAGATCATCACGGGGGGGGGGGAATGGACTCTTACTGGAATAGCAAAGATTCATCCATTGGCAAGCAAAAGAGGACCGGGGGGGGGGAGCATAATTTAGAAAAGCTTTTTTTTTTAAGCACAAAGGGCGGGGTAGAGCAGAAAGGGTAACAATAGCGCGATTACACTGCCATCTAGCGGCCACAGAAACTGAGACTCACCATACAGGACGGAAATATTTTCTGCTGCTTTTCGGTGAACAGCTGTAGAAATGAAGCTGGGGAACGTAGGAGGAATGGAAAAGACCGCCGAGGTCACACGTACTTGCCTAGAAGAGCGCGGCGAAGCCTCTCCGCGACGAAAGCCTGGACACCCATCCCTGCCCTAGCAATACATCAGCGGTCCCTTCGACACCGGAAGGAAGCTGCAGGGCATGGCCTAGGATTGGCTGATTCTGCGCTTGCGCAGTTATGAAAATGAGGTCGCTGCCAGTCTCCTTAAAGGTTTCCTGGATGTTGCATCCGCGCCTTTAACCTACAGGCTAAGGCATAGAGCTGGAGCCGCCAGGTAGCCCCCGTCGCCCAATGTTCAAGCCTAGAGCCAAGTCTCCAGGACGCGCTCCTCCTACTCAGTCCACCCTTGAATAATTGTCTTCCTCAAAGCCCTTACCCCTCTGATCATGAAGTCTTTTGGGATGATTTTACCTGTACCCTAAAAACACTGGGGGAAAAAAATCACATCATTTACCAAAAGATGGTATATTTTGAACAGTATTGTACACAAATAATCTGATTTTTTTTTCTTTCCTTTTTGTATGTTTTGTGTGATTGAGCCAGGGTCTCCTGTAATGTAAGCTTTTTCCGAATTTGCAATTTCTCCAAAGCCAAATCTGAACTACTGATCCTTATGCCTCCACCTCCAGGCTGCTGGGATTACAGGCCATGTAGCACCAAGTTTGTCATTCGCAACGAATTCTTCCTGACAGTTGATTTAGCATCAGGACTTTTATTTGGATGTGCAGTTTATTAGTGTTTATTTCTCATGGGGTTTCTTTGGGGGGGTCTTTTTAATTTATTTATTTATTTATTTATTAAAGATTTCTGTCTTCCCCACCGCCGCCTCCCATTTCCCTCCCCCTCCCCCATCAACTCTCCCTCCCTCATCAGCCCAAAGAGCAATCAGGGTTCCCTGCCCTGTGGGAAGTCCAAGGAACACCCACCTCCATCCAGGTCTAGTAAGGTGAGCATCCAAACTGCCTAGGC
>NW_026068284.1:10295-15408 GCF_014885135.2 Alexandromys fortis | reverse complement strand
ATTTTAGCCATTCTGACAGGTGTAAGATGGTATCTTAAAGTTGTCTTGATTTGCATTTCCCTGATCGCTAAGGAAGTTGAGCATGACCTTAGGTGTCTTTTGGCCATTTGAACTTCTTCTGTTGAGAGATCTCTGTTCAGCTCAGTGCCCCATTTTATAATTGGGTTGATTAGCCTTTTACGGTCTAGTTTCTTGAGTTCTTTATATATTTTGGACTCATAGGGGTTTCATAATGGAGACGCCAATCTTGAGGTCAGGGCTCAAGGGAACTTTTTTACCAGTCATAACTATTGCAGCCTTTGTTATTTCCCTGGAATCCCTTTGTTCTCTAGGCAGGCTGTTTCCTGAACTGTAATGCTAGAAGCCAGATGAAGTAGCATCCAGACGGCAGAGATCCCTGTGTCGGGCCTAGTAACTCGGCTTGCACTGCACATTTTTCTCCAAAGTTTCTTTTATTTAAACAAAGAGTATCGTGGTGAAAATTCGTAAAAAGAAGCTATGTCTAGTTGTATTTATGTCTGCAGAGACTGGTGGACCACTTAGAATTTTACTATTATGAAGAGATTAGAATTTTGCAGGGTCAGAGGCTAGTTGCTTTATCATGGCCTAGTTTGAGGCTTCCTCACCCCACTCTGTATCTGAATGAACACCTCATGATAATGAATAAAAATCTCTTAGAAGCTATTAATTTGGCACTAATATTCTGTAATAATAGATAAAAACCTCTTAGAAGCTATTAACTAAGAACTAGTACCTTACAATAATAAATAAAAACCTCTTAGATGCTATTAAGTTAGCAGAGCACAGCCTTCTGCCAATCCCAGAGCTAAGAATGTCATCAGATAGCAGAATGGCTCCAGAAGAAACTGTCTCCTGTTCGCTTTAGAATGGGAGCTGTGGTTTTATGTCAACTGTATGAAATCCTCTGGCCTACATGCTCCCATGAGTCTCCTCTACTGACTGTCCCAGCTAGGAAAGGAAAACGCAATTAAAAGGAATTAGTAAACCTGTCCTTCCTTAAGAGAGTCGCATGCCCAGAAGGAGCATATCTAAGCATAGGCAGGTCTGCAGTCGTGTGAGTTACTAAAGCAAGACTTAAGAGATTATTTGTAAACAAAAATTCCATCTTTTTAAAACTAATTTCTTAACTGAGTGTGGTGGCATATGCCTTTAACCCCAGTACTCGGAAAGCAGAGGCAGGTGGATTTCTGGGAATATGAGGCCAGCTAGGTCTACATGGCAAGTTCCAAGCCAGCCAGAACCTTGTCTCAAACCTGAACTAAATGAGTGAATAAAAGATAAAGCTAAGCCATTGTTGCCACCTTATTACATGGCGTGACCTGTGTCTGATCTGAACCACCTAAGAAGCATTTGGACTACATGCAGAGTCGCTGAAAACTAACCGCTGGGAACATTTGAGTTCTTGTATTCACTTCTGCGTGAATGAATTTTTTTTTTTTTTGGTTTTTCGAGGCAGGGTTTCTCTGTGGCTTTGGAGCCTGTCCTGGAACTAGCTCTGTAGACCAGGCTGGTCTCGAACTCACAGAGATCCGCCTGCCTCTGCCTCCCGAGTGCTGAGATTAAAGGCGTGCGCCACCATCGCCCGGCGTGAATGAATTTTTTAACGACATAACTTTACCAGATAGCATACCAGGCTTTTGTCTATATGTAATTCCTACTGGCATTGTAGGTTATATTACTTTATTGCAGCGTTAGAACTCCTAAACTCACTTTAAAATTAGGATTCTAGAGTTCTCATCCTTGTCTACTAAAAAGTCACATGGCTACGACTGAGTATGTGCTTCAAAGCATCAAAGCTGAGGAGCTTCTGAAGTGAAAGAAACAGCAGGACGCATGGACAAGAGGAGGACTCACGTTTCCACCTCTTGGTGCTTTCCAAAGGGGGAATCCATCTGCTCAGCACGTTCTTGAAATCTTAGAGATGACGGTTTGTTGAGACCTATCCAAGACAAGGCACCACAGTGCCAAAGGCACAGCAAAGCTTGCATCTGTGAGATGGTCTTCCTCCTGTTGGTTTTAGGTTGGGGAGAGAATATTTTGTGCCATGTGACCTAACACGCATGCCATAAGTTATGACAATAAGCAAGGCACCTGATAAGTAGGGCTTTAATTCAAGGCCACTTTGAGCCTGGGTCTTATTGGGGAAATAATCCACAGGAAAGAATCCACAGAGGCCTTGCTTTTCTGCTTAGTTTGCAGGTGTCTGGGGGAGGGAAATTGTCCCATCAGAGGTGCAAGGTCACAGCCACTCTCTGTAGCTGTGCTGGGAGATAGGCTATGGCAAGTGTGGCCTGAATTAGAGGAGAGAGCAGCTAGAGGGTCCGCAGCCTAACGTCTCTACATTAAGCAGGGTATCCAAAGTATGGGAATGGTCTGCTGGAAGTGTTATAGAGTACCGGGCATGGTGACCAGCCTTTAATCCCAGCATTCAAGAGACAGAGGCCAGCCTAGTGTGCATGGTGAGCTCCAGAATAGGCAGGACTACATATAGAGATTTTGTCTAAAAAGAAGGAAAGAAAGAGAAAAGAGTTGCAGAATTGCTTTTTTACATTTTAGAAATGCAAGAATACTTAAACATGATGCAGAAGATATATGGCATAGCCGCTGTTATATTGCTGTGAAGAAACACAATGGGCTAAAAAGCAAGCATTTAATTGAGGTTGGCTTACAGTTTCAGAGGATCAGTCCATTGTCATCATAGCAGGAAGCCTGGCTGCATGCATGGAGCTGCAGCACTAGCTGCATCCTGATCCACAGGCAAAGAGACAGAGAGACACTGGGCCTAGCATGGCCCACCCTAGTGACACTTCCTTCAACAAGGCCACACCTCCTGATCCTTCTCAAGTAGTGCCACCTCCCATGACTAAGCATTCAAATATATGAGCCTATGGGGGCCATTCTTAGTCAAACCACCACAATATATATTCTGGACAACTGGCAAATTTGAATTTCCAAAAAATGTTAAATACCTAATGTCACACAACATAATTTCAGAATTCATTGTTGGACAATACACTATCTCAAATATGAAAAATAATGATAGTCATATTACTTTGAAATGGATGTGTATTAATGCTTGTGTTCTGACAGTTGTGGGATATTTGAGTAACTATGTAAAGGTGTGTCACTGTTTTCCCTTGCCTGCCTAAGACACCTGATTGGTTTACTAAAGAGCTGAAATTGCAAATTCTGGATGAGCTTAGATTACAGGAGACCCTGGCTCAAGCACATACAAAACATACCAAAAGGAAAGAAAAAAAATCAGATTATTTGTGTACAATACTGTTCAAAATATACCTTCTTTTGGTAAATGATGTGATGTTTTCCCCCAGTGCTTTGCTTTTAGGGTACAGGTAAAATCATCCCAAAAGACTTCATGATCAGAGGGGTAAGGGCTTTGAGGAAGACAGTTATTCAAGGCTGGACTGAGTAGGAGGAGCCTGGAGACTTGGCTCTAGGCTTGAACATTGGGTGACGGGGGCTACCTGGCGGCTCCAGCTCTATGCCTTAGCCTGTAGGTTAAAGGCGCGGAAGCAACATCCAGGAAACCATTAAAAAGACTGGCAGCGACCTCATTGCCATCGCTGTACAAGTGCAGAATCAGCCGATCCTAGACCACGCCCGGCAGCTTCCTTCTGGTGGGGAAGGAACTACTGATGTATTGCTGGGGTAAAGGAATGGTGAAAAAAACAACCCTTTCGGTCAATAACTAAAAGATGGTATCCTGCAGGAATACCCACAGGCTGAGGCAACCCAGATTGAGTTGCCCCCATTATTTCCATACAAACAATTAATGCTCTAAGATCTTGCAGCAGCCTCCATTTACCAGACTTTTTTTTTAATAAAAAAAGATAGGAGTATTCCAGGAAGAAGTGGACGGCACCATGCATCATGCCTCTAGCTATTTCTGGAACTTATTTTGTAGATCGGGGTAGCCTTGACTCATAGAGATTTGCCAATCTCTGTCTCCCCAAGTGCTGGGATTAAAGGCTTCTGCCACCACACCTGGCTTTTTATTCCCTGGGCTAATTAACCATCCCTTTCCCCACAGGGCAATTCTTTTTGGTGTTTCCCCATCTTCCACAATGAGAAAAATTCCTTGACCTAGCTCCATCTTGACCTAGCTCCATCTGTATAACCGAATAAAGTCAGTTATTTAAGCTCTTATTTCTATGGGGGCATAGAGCCTCTTGACAGTACTTGTTAGCATTTCATAGGCCAATTGCTTTATGACAGGCATAGCTGAGTCCACATCCCCCAAATTGCAACTTCCCAGCTGTAACAGGCAGTCAAAAAACTCAGAATAAGGTTCTGGAAGTCCTTGAAGGGCCTTAGACAGTTCTTCCCCTGCTCCTTGGTTAGGTAAAGTTTTCCAAGCTTTAACGTCCTTGGCAGCTATCTGAGAATAAACAGCAGGGTCATAAGCAATGTGTGCTGCTAAGCCAGCAGACTGCCCTGCACCAGTTAACAACACATCAAGGTTGTGCTGGGGGAAACCCACAGTGGCATTACTCATTGCGGTATTTTTGCAATTTTTCTGCATTTCGCCTCTCCATAACAAATAATCTCACCCAGAAAGACAAGACCTGCAAAGCTGCATCCAGTCACTGGGTATAAGGTTGAGTTCTGCAAAGGATTCCATTAAAGGCACAGCAAAGGGGGCCTGAGTTTCATAGGCCATAACTGCTTCTTTTAGTTGCTTAATGTCCTTAAAGGCCAGAGGGTTGTGCAGCCTGATCCTCTGTCCTTGCAGATGAAAAACTTACACAGCAGGATAAATTTGCCTTTCTCTACTTAGATTATTAAGTTCGTGCTGAATCTCTTGAATTTCCACCTCTAAGTCTATAGGAGTGGAAGCAGCAGCAAAAGGATTTGAAGTGGCAAGGAATTGATTTTGTGGCAGAGATCTCATGGAGACATCTCTGTTTGCTCCCTTCCTTTCTTTTTTTCCTTACTTCTTTTTTTTTAAATATTTATTTATTTATTATGTATACAATATTCTGTCTGTGTGTATGCACCCCAGAAGAGGGCACCAGACCTCATTACAGATGGTTGTGAGCCACCATGTGGTTGCCGGGAATTGAACTCAGGA
>NW_026068284.1:0-8185 GCF_014885135.2 Alexandromys fortis | reverse complement strand
AGCTCCCCCCATCCTCCCCTTCTCACGTTTCTCACCCCATTTCCCCTTAGCCCCATGCCACCTCACACCCAAGATCGCAGTTTTAGCCCAGCAATCTTGTCTACTTCACATATCCAGGCGGATGACTATGTATTTCTTTGGGTTCATCTTCTTATTTAGCTTCTCTAAGATCACAAATTATAGGCTCAATGTCCTTTATTTGTGACTAGAAACCAATTATGAGTGAGTATATCCCATGTTCATCTTTTTGGGTCTGGGATACCTCACTCAGGATAGTGTTTTCTACTTCTACCCATTTGCATGCAAAATTCATGATGTCATTGTTTTTTACCGCTGAGTAGTACTCAAATATGTATACATTCCACACTTTCTTCCTCCATTCTTCCATTGAAGGGCATCTAGGTTGTTTCCAGGTTCTGGCTATTACAAATAATGTTGCTATGAACATAGTCGAACAAATGCTTTTGTCATATGATAGGGCATCTCTTGGGTATATTCCCAAGAGCGGCATTACTGGTTCTTGGGGTAGGTTGATCCCGAATTTCCTGAGAAATCGCCACACTGATTTCCAAAGTTGTTGCACAAGTTTGCATTCCCACCAGCAATGGATGAGTGTGCCCCTTACTCCACAACCTCTCCAGCAAAGGCTATCCTTGGTGTTTTTGATTTTAGCCATTCTGACAGGTGTAAGATGGTATCTCAAAGTTGTTTTAATTTGCATTTCCCTGATCACTAAGGAGGTTGAGCATGACCTTAACTGTCTTTTGGCCATTTGAATTTCTTCTGTTGAGAATTCTCTTTTCAGTTCAGTGACCCATTATTTATTTATTTATTTTTGTTTAACGTTTCCTTGTACCTGTTTTTATTTATCAAAACCCTATGTAAGCTAACATTATTATTATCAATTAGTACAGTGTAGGGAGAATTCATCCCCAAGACAATCCAAGAATAAAAATTCCCAATAGAGCGAAATGTTTCCATGAGAATAACACACTACATTACAGGCAGGGGGGGGTCTCCCCACATCCATTCACAGCATACCAGATACCAGAGAAATATCATGGCAGCAAATATATAAAAGCATGACAGATGCAAAAGACATTCCGGGGTCTGTGGTCTTGGGGCCTTGCCTGTCCAAGACTGATGATGAATCAGAGAGTTTCTTTCCGGAGGGCTGACACCTTGAACTTCAAGTGCCCCTGCTGCTTCTCTGACACAGCCACCAGGTTTGGTTCTAATATGTCATGACTGGACAGCTTTCTTGTTCCCAGTTCTAGTTTACTGGCTCTGCATCTGCTTTATGTTTGCATTTGAAGATAGGAGCTCTTAGGTTCCTGCTCCCGACGCCATACTGCTGCTTCCTGCTAGGGTTCACCACCTTGATGGACTTTCTATTTGTTTGTTTGTTTATTTATTTATTTATTTAAGATTTCTGTCTCTTCCTCACCACCGCCTCCCATTTTCCTCTCCCTCACCCAATCAAGTCCCCCTCCCTCGTCAGCTCAAAGACCAATCAGGGTTCCCTGCCCTGTGGGAAGTCCAAGGAACACCCACCTCCATCCAGGTCTAGTAAGGTGAGCATCCAAACTGCCTAGGCTCCCACAAAGCCAGTACGTGCAGTAGGATCAAAACCCATTGCCATTGTTCTTGGGTTCTCAGTAGTCCTCATTGTCCACTATGTTCAGCGAGTTCGGTTTTATCCCAGGCTTTTTCAGACCCAGGCCAGCTGGCTTTGTTGAGTTCACTATAGAACATCCCCATTGTCTCAGTGTGTGGGTGCACCCCTCGCGGTCCTGAGTTCCTTGTTTATGCTCTCTCTCCTTCTGCTCCTGAGTTGGACCTTGAGATTTCAGTCCGGTGCTCCAATGTGGGTCTCTGTCTCTGTCTCCTTTCATCGCCTGATGAAGGTTAATATTCAGGAGGATGCCTATATGATTTTCTTTGGGTTCTCCTTCTTATTTAGCTTCTCTAAGAACCCGAATTATAGGCTCAATGTCCTTTATTTATGGCTAGAAACCAAATATGAGTGAGTACATCCCATGTTCCTCTTTTTGGGTCTGGCTTACCTCACTCAGGATAGTGTTTTCTATTTCCATCCATTTGCCTGCAAACTTCAAGAAGTCCTTGTTTTTTACTGCTGAGTAGTACTCTAATATGTATATATTCCATACTTTCTTCATCCATTCTTCAATTGAAGGGCATCTAGGTTGTTTCCAGGTTCTGGCTATTACAAACAATGCTGCTATGAACATAGTAGAGCATATACTTTTGTTGTATGATAAGGCCTCTCTTGGGTATATTCCCAAGAGTGGTATTGCTGGGTCCATGGGTAGGTTGATCCCGAATTTTCTGAGAAACCTCCACACTGCTTTCCAGAGTGGTTGCACAAGTTTGCATTCCCACCAGCAATGGATGAGTGTACCCCTTTCTCCACAACCTCTCCAGCAAAGGCTATCATTGGTGTTTTTGATTTTAGCCATTCTGACAGGTGTAAGATGGTATCTTAAAGTTGTCTTGATTTGCATTTCCCTGATCGCTAAGGAAGTTGAGCATGACCTTAGGTGTCTTTTGGCCATTTGAACTTCTTCTGTTGAGAGATCTCTGTTCAGCTCAGTGCCCCATTTTATAATTGGGTTGATTAGCCTTTTACAGTCTAGTTTCTTGAGTTCTTTATATATTTTGGAGATCAGACCTTTGTCAGTTGCGGGGTTGGTGAAGATCTTCTCCCAGTCAGTGGGTTGCCTTTCTGTCTTAGCGACAGTGTCCTTTGCTTTACAGAAGCTTCTCAGTCTCATGAGGTCCCATTTATTCAATGAGGCCCTTACTGTCTGTGCTGCTGATGTTATACGTAGGAAGCGGTCTCCTGTGCCCACTTGTTGTAGTGTAGTTCCCACTTTCTCTCCTATCAGGTTCAGTGTGTTCAGACTGATATTGAGGTCTTTAATCCACTTGGACTTGAGTTTTGTGCATGGTGACAGACATGGATCTATTTTCATTTTTGTACAGATTGAAATCCAGTTTTGCCAGCACAATTTGTTGAAGATGCTCTCTTTTTTCCATTGTATAGTTTTAGCTCCTTTATCGAAAATCAGGTGCTCATAGGTTTGTGGATTAAAGTCAGGGTCTTCTATACGGTTCCATTGGTCGACTTCTCTGTTTTTATGCCAATACCAAGCTGTTTTTAATACTGTAGCTCTGTAATAGAGTTTGAAGTCAGGGATGGTAATGCCTCCAGACGTTCCTTTATTGTATAAGATTGTTTTGGCTATCCTGGGTTTTTTATTTTTCCATATAAAGTTGATTATTGTCTTCTCCAGATCTGTGAAGAATTTTGATGGGATTTTGATGGGGATTGCATTGAATCTATATATTGCTTTTGGAAGAATTGCCATTTTTACTATGTTGATCCTCCCAATCCAAGAGCAAGGGAGATCCTCCCATTTTCTGGTATCCTCTTCAATTTCTTTCTTCAAAGACTTAAAGTTCTAGTCAAATAGATCTTTCACTTTCTTGGTAAGAGTTACCCCAATATATTTTATGCTGTTTGTGGCTATCGTGAAAGGTGATGCTTCTCTGATTTCCCTCTCTGCTTCCATATCCTTTGTGTATAGGAGGGCGACTGATTTTTTGGAGTTGATCTTGTATCCTGCCACATTACCAAAGGTGTTTGTCAGCTATAGGAGTTCTTTACTGGAGTTTTTGGGGTCGCTTATGTACACTATCATATCATCTGCAAATAATGAAAGTTTAACTTCTTCCTTTCCAATTCGCATCCCTTTGATCCCCTTATGTTGTCTTATTGCTATAGCTAGAACTTCAAGCACTATATTGAAAAGGTATGGAGAGAGTGGACAGCCTTGTCGTGTTCCTGATTTTAGTGGGATGGCTTTGAGTTTCTCTCTGTTTAATTTGATGTTAGCTGGCAGCTTGCTATAAATAGCTTTTATTATAGTTAGGTATGACCCTTGTATCCCTAATTTCTCCAAGACCTTTATCATAAGGGGATGTTGAATTTTGTCAAATGCTTTTTCAGCATCTAATGAAATGATCATATGTTTTTTCTTTCAGTTTATTTATATGATGGATTACATTGATAGATTTGCGTATGTTGAACCAGCCCTGCATCCCTGGGATGAAGGGTACTTGATCATAATGGATGATTTTTCTAATGTGTTCTTGGATTCGGTTTGCCAGTATTTTATTGAGAAGTTTTGCGTCAATGTTTATGAGTGAGATTGGCCTGTAATTCTCTTTCTTGGTTGAGTCTTTGTGTGTTTTAGGTATCAGGGTAACTGTAGCTTCATAAAAGGAATTTGGCAATGACTTTTCTGTTTCTATATTGTGAAATACATTAAGGAGTATAGGTATTAGGTCTTCTTGGAAGTTCTGGTAGAAGTCTGCATTGAAACCATCTGGACCTGCGCTTTTTTTGGTAGGGAGGTTTTTTATAACAACTTTTAATTCTTCACAACTAACAGGTCTATTTAAATTGTTCACCTGGTCCTGATTAACTTTGGTATATGTTATTTATCTAAAAAAAAATTGTCCATTTCTTTTAAATTTTCCAATTTTGTGGCATACAGGCTTTTGTAGTAAGATCTAATGATTCTCTGAAATTCCTCTGTGTCTGTGGTTATGTCCCCCTTTTCATTTCTGATATTGTTCATTTCTTTTACATTTTCCAGTTTTGTGGCATACAGGTTTTGTAGGAAGATTCTCTGAATTTCCTCTGTATCTGTAGTTATGTCCACATTTTCATTTCTGATCTTATTAATTTGCGTATTTTCTCTCTGCCGTTTGATTAGTTTGGATAGGGGTTTATCAATCTTGTTGATTTTCTCCAAGAACCAGCTTTTGTTTCATTGATTCTTTGGATTGTTTTCTGTGTTTCTATTTAGTTGATTTCAGCCCTCAGTTTGATTATGTCCAGTCTTCTACTCCTCCTAGGTGAGTCTGCTCCTTTTTTTTTCTAGAGCTTTCAGGTGGGCTGTTAAGTCTCTAATGTGTGCTTTCTCTGTTTTCTTTAAGTGTGCACTTAGTGCTATGAACTTTCCTCTCAGGACTGCTTTCATAGTGTCCCATAGGTTTGAGTATGTTGAGTCTTTATTTTCATTGAATTCAAGAAAGACTTTAACTTCTTTCTTTATTTCTTCCTTGATCCAGGTGTGGTTCAGTAGTTGAATGTCCAGTTTCCATGAGTTCGTAGGCTTTCTGGGGGTAGCATTGCACTTATTTTTGTTATACAGCTATGTATGCTGCTAAGTTGTTAGTATGAGATCACTCCAGTTTTTTTTTTAATGTATACACATGGTGCTATGAACTTGCCTCTTAGAACTGCCCTCATTGTGTCCCATAAATTTGGGTATGCTCTATATTCCTTTTCATTGGATTCTAGAAAGTCTTCAGTTTCTTTCTTAATCTCTCTTGATACATTTTTTTTCATTCAGAGAGAGTTGTTCAGTTTGCATGAGTTTGTAAGCTTTATGTTGTTTCTGCTTTTGATATCCCGCTTTAGTTTACGGTAGTCTGTCTTAGTTAGGGTCTCTATTGCTATGAAGAGGAACCATGGTTGTGGTAACTCTCATAAAGGAAAACATTTAATTGGGGTGGCTTACATTTTCAGAAGTTTAATCCATTATCATCATGGTGGGACATGGCAGTGTGTAGGTAGACATGGTGCTGGAGAAGTAGCTAGAGTTCTACATTTTGTAGGCAACCGGAAGTGGTCTATAAATTATACTGAGTGAAGCTTGAGCAAAGGAGACCTCAAAGTCTGCCCCACTGTGACACACTTCCTCCACAAGACCACACCAACTCCAACAAAACCACCCCTCCTACGAGTGCTGTTCCCATTTGTAGTTGAATTTCTTCGTACCATCAGTTCACAAATAATGACATAGAGATTTATTATTAATTATGTAAGCTTGTTCTTAGCTTAGGTTTATTCTCAACTAGGTCTCATAATTTAATTTAACCTGTTTCTATTAATCTCTGTTTTGCCATTTGGCTCTTTACCTCTCCTCCATTCTGTATATCCAGCTTCCTCCAGGTCTGGTTGGTGAAATCCATGTACCTCAGATTATCCCCACAAATTCCTGTCTCTGCCTGGAAATCCTGCCTATTCCCTCCTGCCTAGGTACTGGCCATTTAGCTCTTTATTAAACCAATCAGAAGGTGCCTTGGCAGAGGCCCATCTTCATAATATACAAAAAGATTATTCTACAGCACCCTTTAGGGGCCATTTTCTTTCAAAATACCACACAGTCTAATGCAGTGTGATGCAGTGTGTTAATTTGATTTTCTTGTATCTCTCGAGACTTGCTTTGTGTTGGAATATGTGGTCAATTTGGAGAGAGTTCCATGAGGTCCTAAGAAGAAGGTATGTTCTTTTTTGTGTTTGGGTCAAATGTTCTGCAAGTATCTGCTAGGTCTATTTGGTGTGTAAGTCTGGTAGCTTCAGTGTTTCTCTGTTTAGTTTTTGTCTGGAAGGTCTGTCTATTGGTGAGAGTTTGATATTTAAGCCTCTCACTATCCATGTGTGAGGGTCAATGTGTCCTTTAAGCTATAGTTGTGTTTCTTTTACAAGCTTGAGTGCCCATGTGTTTGTGACATAGATGTTAAGAATTACATCGCCCTTTTGGCTAGATTTTTCCTTTGAGGAGATTGTGGTATCATTCCCTATCCTCTTATTAATTTTGGTTTGAAGTCTATTTTGTCAGATATTAAAATGACCACAGGAGTTTATTTTTAAGGTCCATTTTCTTGGCATATTTCTAACCCTTTACCCTGAGGCGATATATACCCTTGGTGTCAAGATGTGTTTCTTGGATGCAGCAGAAGGATGGATCAGTGCTGTTTTAAATTTCATTTGTTACGGGACTTGCTAAACATAGTGGACAATGAGGACTACTGAGAACTCAAGAACAATGGCAATGGGTTTTTGATCCTATTGCATGTTCTGGCTTTGTGGGAGCCTAGGCAGTTTGGATGCTCACCTTACTAGACCTGGATGGAGGTGGGTGGTCCTCGGACCTCCCACAGGGCAGGGAACCCTGAATGCTCTTTGGGCTGACGAGGGAGGGGGACTTGATCAGGGGGGGGGGAGGGAAATGGGAGGCAGTGAAGAGACAGAAATCTTTAATAAATAAATAAATTAATTAAAAAACGAGTTAAGAAGAAGCCTGCGCCAATGGTCCAATCAGTTTATAACTAAAAATAAATAAATAAATAAATAAATAAATAAATCCATTTGTTAGTGTGTTTTTACGGAATGGAGATGATTGTTTCTGATAGATATCAATGGCCAATAATTTTTTAATTTCTATTATTTTGGTGGTTGTGGTGGTAGTGTTGGTAGTGGTGGTAGGATGTATGTGTGAATGAGTTTGTGTATGCTTGCCTGATTTTGACTTTGCTGGTCTGGGTTTATTTACTTCCTGTGTTTTCTTGGATGTAGTTAACCACTTTAGGCTGGAGTTTTCCTTCTAGCACCTTTTGAAGGGCTGGATTTCTAGACAGAAATTCCTTAAATTTGGTTTTATCATGCTGGAACATCTTATTTTCTCTATCTATGGTGGTTGAAAGTTTTTCTGAGTATAGTAGTCTCTGGTCTCTTAGAATCTGCAAGAAATCAGTTCAGGACCTTCTGGCTTTCAGAGTCTCTGTTGAGGTGTAATTCTAATAGGTCTGCCAAATATGTTATTTGGCATTTTTTTCTTGCAGATTTTAATATTCTTTCTTTTGTTCTGTACGTTTAGTGTTTTGAGTGTTATGTGTTGGGGGGACTTTCTTTTCTGATCCAGTGTATTTGCTCTCCTGCAAGCTTCTTGTGCTTTGATAGGCATCTCTTTTTTTAGGTTAAGGAAAGTTTCTTCTATGATTTTGTTGAAAAATATTTCTGTGAAAGAACAATGATTAACTTCTCATGGAAAAATAAAAAACCCAGGATAGCAAAAAACAATCCTGTACAAGAAAGGAATTTCCAGAAGCATCACCATCCCTGAATTCAAGTTCTACTATACAGCTATAGTAATGAAAACAGTTTGGTATTGGCATAAAAACAGACAGGAGGACCAATGGAATCAAATCTAACACCCTGATATTAGTCCACACACCTATGAACACCTGGTTTTTGACAAAGCAGCCAAAATTATACAATGGAACAAAGAAAGCATCTTCAACAAAT
>NW_026068283.1:448159-449265 GCF_014885135.2 Alexandromys fortis | reverse complement strand
TTGTTTGTTTTTGAAAAGAGAGCCTCAGGTGCTTCCAGCCTGCCTCAAAGTCACTATCTAGCTGAGAATGGCTGCCTTGAATTTCAGATTCTCCTGCCCCTGCCTCCCAAATGTTTGAATTACCTTGGTTTTGCTTTTTGAGACTTACTCTGTTGCCCAGGCTAGCCTGAAACTCACTGTGTGGTCCAGGCTTGCTTTGAACTTGAAGCAATCCTCCTGCCTCCATCACATGGTTGCAGAAAACACATACTGGCTTGAAACTCATAATCTGCAGCCTCAGCCTCCTTGGTGCTGGGATTACAGGCCTGTACCACCACACCTGACTAGTATCCCCCTTAGGGAACAAGAACAAAAGCAGGAGACCCTCAAGGTGGTACCAGTGGGATGGCAGCAGAGGGATGCTAGTTATGAGCTAGCATCTCTAACTAGAGGTGGGCGGCTTTGTTTGAGCTCCCAGTTGGACAGCCCTGCTCTTCCAATGCTCCCACAAAAGAGTAGGTTGGGGTGCAGAGCAGGAGGAAGGTGTCTGCTCTCATTCCATAGAGGTGTTAGGAGAGAGTGACAGTCACCAATAAGGGAGAGGCTGGGGAGGGGAACAGAAATAAAGTTCTGATTTGTTGGAGACATCTGGGCTCAGGAGCTCACTAGGACAGTGAAGAAGCACAGACCAATCGCCACTCCATCTCATTCCAAGTCTTCACAGTCTAGGGACAGCGCAGGAACCCCACTGCATTTTGAGTCTGTAAAGAAGCTGAGCCTGTCCCACGGTGTTCCTGTGCTACCTTGTACTGGGCTAACACTGAGCAGCTGCCGCTTGAGTCAACCCCATCCTAATTGAGAGCTATGAGTATGTGACACTACATGGCAAAGGGGACATGGCCATTGAACTTAAGAAACCTGGTGGGTACTGGGCCTGTGGCTCGTGTCCTTAATCCCAGCACTGAGGAGGCAGAAGCAGGCAGATCTCTGTGAGTGAGTTCTAGTTCTAGGCTAGCCTGGTCTACATAGAGAGTTCCTGGCCAGCCAGACTACAAATTGAAACCTGAAACTTTGTCTCAAAATTGAAAGAAAAAAAAAAGAAAGAAAAGAAAAAGGAAAGAAAGAAA
>NW_026068283.1:443013-444960 GCF_014885135.2 Alexandromys fortis | reverse complement strand
ATATTTCCACAATGTCTGTGAACTGGACCTGGTGTTCAACTTCTACAAGGTAGGCTCTCGGGGAAATGGGCAGGAAGCAGCCATGGGGTGGAGGGTGTGGCTATAGCCACTAGAGATCTGCCTGGCCCCCTGTTGCTACTTTCCTGCTCAGGATCGATGCTTGGCTCCCAAGGGCTGGCTTCTGAAGAAGCCCTTCATTCCCTCACTCCAGCTTTCCCGGCCTCCCTTTCTTGCCCAGGTTTACACGGTGGTAGACGAGATGTTCCTGGCAGGTGAAATCCGAGAGACCAGCCAGACGAAGGTGCTGAAGCAGCTGCTGATGCTGCAGTCCCTGGAGTGAGGTGGCCTCTGCCCAGCCCGGCCTGCTGGGCCAACCTGCCTGCTCACCCCCTGCCAGGCCCAAGGCCCACCCCAGCAGCCCCTTCCCTTCCTCAGCTGCCCCAGAGGAAGGACCCAGCAGGGTTAGGCCGCATGGGAGGAGGCTGCAACCCACTGCCTCTGGGCCCTACTTTGATGGCAGAAGGCCACCTTGATGTCCTGAGTAACTGTGCCATCGTTGTGTGATGCTGTGAGTGTGTGTGTGTGTGCAGCCCCCAATAAATCTGTGGTCCTGCCTGGTCCGCCTGCCTCTGAGCTCTTGTCTGTCTTCCCAGGGAAGCATGGAGCCTTAGGAAGCCTTGCTCTTGCTCCATCAATGAGTTAGTCAACAACACATCTCATTGGTCTAAGGAAAGCAGAGACCTAAGCATACTTTAGACTTGCTTCTGCCCACAAAGGGCTCCCAACACTGAGGGGTAGCACATGAAACTTGCTTTAAATTCCTACTCAGTTTTCAGACTTAACAGCCCTGCGTACCAAGCACCAAGCTACATACGCAGCCCTCAGATTTTATTTTGTTTTGAGAGATGCCCTTGCTGTGTAGCTTTGCCAGGCATGGCACTCACCTGCCTCTCCATTCCAAGTGCTGAGATTAAAGTGAGAGCCACAGGTCTAGTTGAGCCCCTGGATTATTGAGAGGAGTCTTGCTTTTGGCCCCCAAGGTCAGGGATTGCAGTGTCCTCCACACCCAGCTTCTGAGCAATTTGTGCTTACAAGATTATTAGGAAGGTACCCTAATTGTCCCTTTTTCCATGGGACATAACTGAGTCCAGGAAGATGACCAGACTTACCAAAGTTGATTGCCTGTGTTAGGTGGATGTGGAGCTGATTTCAAGACCTGGAAGGTGGTTCTAGAATGCTTGTTTCTACCTGCTAGACCCTGTGGTCGCTGGAAATGTAGGCACTGTACATATGGTTTAGTTTCTTCATCAACAGCCCTGTTGCCAAGTGGGCTGGGACAGTTCCTACTGTGATAATCCTTAGCCTAGGCAGACTCCAGCTTCTACCCACTGAGCACCACAGTAGACCCTCTGGCCAGTGTGACAGCGGAAGATGGCCCTGAAACCAGACCTGGGGGCAGGTTACTCTAATACCACATACCTAAGAGGCTGAGCCAGGAGGATCACTCGTTCAAAGCTTACCTGTGCTAAAGAGTGAGTTCAAGGCCCATCTAAGGAAATAAGTGAGACCAGATCTCAAGTAAAAAGAGCTGTAGCATAGCTAGAGCCCCTGCCTAGAATCCCCCAGTGAGGGGCTGGGGTGTGGCTCAGGGGTAGAGCCCCTGCCTAGAATCCCCCAGTGAGGGGATGGGGAATGGCTCCTAGATAGATTGCTTGCTTAAGCATGTGTGAGACCTTGAGATTAATTCCCTATATGAAAAAGAGGAAGGAGCCAGGTGGTGGTGGCACAAACCTTTAATCCCAGCACTTGGGAGGCAGAGACAGGCGGATTGCTGTGAGTTCGAGACCAGCCTGGTCTACAAGAGCTAGTTCCAGGATAGGCTCCAAAACCACAGAGAAACCCTGTCTCGAAAAACCAAAAAAAAAAAAAAAAAAAAAAAAAAAAAAA
>NW_026068283.1:438881-440575 GCF_014885135.2 Alexandromys fortis | reverse complement strand
CAAAACAAAACAACAGCTCTGCTTCATGGATTTCTCTCTCTGAAATTCATTTCTTCACTGAAGGTGAATCCCATTTTGGCCAGATGGGAGGCTCCTGTATGCAAAGTGACCTCTTCCTGCTGGAGTGGATGAGGAAGTCAAGCTATGTTATTGTAGTGAAATGAGACCCCTACCCCTAAATGATCCAACACAACCTCCTGGTAGAGGAGGCACCTGCCTAGAACCCCCACCCGCCCACTGGGCTGGGGGCATGGCTCAGCGGTAGAGTATCTGTCTAGAATCCCCCAGTGAGGGGCTGGGGTATGGCTCAGTGATAGAGCACTTGCCTTTGATGCTTGATGCCTAGGTTCAATCCCCAGTAGTGCCAAAAAACTAATAAATGAATAATTAGGGGATTTTGTTGCTACTATTGTTTTGTGACTTTTTTGATTTTGTTTTATTTGTTTTTGTTTTTTGAGACAGTATTTCTCAGTGTAGCCCTGGCTATCCTGGAACTCATTCTGTAGACTTGGCTAGCCTTGAACTCACAAAGATCTGCTTCCCAATTGCTGGAATTAAAGGCCCACACCACCACTGCCTGGCTTTATCCTGCTTCCTTATCTCACCCAATCCACCTGCCCAGGTATAGCATCATCCTTAGTGGGCTGTGCCTTCCCAAATCAGTCAAGAAAATACCCCACAGCCTCAACAGTCTGATGTAGGCAATTCCTCAGTTGAGGTTCCATCTTCCCAGACAACTTTAGCTTGTGAGAAGTTGACAAAACCAGAAAACTACCAGCACAGGGCACCTGCTACATAAACCTGGCAACCTGAATTGGGTTCTCAGAAGCCATGAAGAGATGGAAAGAGAGACTCCACAAAACTGTCCTCTGACCCCCATATACCCATGACTGGAACATACTCATAATTTTTTTTTTGAGATAGGATTTCTCTGTGTAGCCCTGGCTATCCTGGAAAGCACCAGGCTGGCTTTTGCCTCCTGAGTGCTGGGATTAAAGGCGTGCACTAACACCACTTGGCCTCATAATAAATTTGGGGTTTTTTGATAAATAATAATTTTTAATTAAAAAATAAGGTGATTGAGGAAAATGCCCAGTGTTATCCTCTGGCCTCCATAAGCGTGTATCCAGGCACACAGGTGAATTTACACCTCATGTGCACATGAGCATTTACATGTACCACAAACATACACACATGAAAGGAAGGAAGGGAGGAAGGAAGAAAAGATAATCCTTACCCAGATGGAGACTTCTCCCTCCACCATGTGGATCTGCCCGTTTCTATGGAGATGAATGCCAGGCTTCATCCTTTAGTCCAAAATGATGAACATGTGGTTGCCATGGCGACCCCACATCCAGATACCCACTGGGCAGCGTTAAAATGATGTGAGATAAAAATAGAATTGCGGAGAACTAAGCCCTGGCCAGAAGGCTCCACAGCCTCACTCTGTTACCTGCTGTGTAGCTTGTTGCTGCCAGAGAGCACCCCAACTCTGTCCCTCACACTTCCAAACCTACTGGCCCAACTGGGCGGTGGTGGCGCACGCCTTTAATCCCAGCACTCAGGAGGCAGAGACAGGTGGATTTCTGTGAGTTTGAGGCCATCCTGGTCTGTAAGAGCTAGTTCCAGGACAGGCTCCAAAGCTACAGAAAAACCCCATCTTGAAAAACAAACCAAAAAGAAAAAAAAAAAAA
>NW_026068283.1:429907-438179 GCF_014885135.2 Alexandromys fortis | reverse complement strand
TTTTGCATGTGGATGAATACGTTGTGGGCTTGAGTAGGTGTGTGTGTAGTGAGTGCACGTTTTTGTGTATGAACACGTGTGTGGGCTTATGTATGTGTGTCCTAAGATTGACACACTGGAAATCAGTCTCAGTGGCTTGGTGCCCACCTTATTCATTGTGGGCAGGGTTTTCCCTTGAGCCCAGAATTTGCTCCTTCACCTAGTCTAAGTAGCCATTTTTCTGTGGGGATCCCCACCTTTTTCTGAAGCTAGAATTAGAGGTGGGTCACTTCACCCACACTGACATTTATTTGGGTTTCTGGGGATCCAAACTCCTGTCCTCAGGCTTATGAGGCAACAGCCTTTACCACTGAGCCACATCCTCAGCCCCTGTAGCCAGTTTTGTTGTTGTTGTTGTTGTTGTTTGTTTTGTTTTGTTTCTGTTTTTTGTTTGTTTGAGTTTTGGTTTTTCAGGACAGAGTTTCTCTGTAGCTTTGGAGCTGTCCTGGCATTTGCTCTGTAGACCAGGCTGGCCTTGAACTCACAGAGATCCACCTGCCTCTGCCTCCTGAGTCCTGTGGTTAAAGGCATGAGCCACCACTGGCTTCCCTTGAGCTCACCATCCTCCTGCCTCAGCTTCCTGAGTAATGGAATTACACTTGGGGATCTTTCTGACTTCCCTTGTTTCCAGCTTTTTGCTCACACAAAGAGGGCTTCAGGAATGGCTCACACAACAGACTCCAGCTGTAACAGCTGCAAAAAACTGCTGTGTCAAAGGGTGTGGGAGGCCCCACTGGGAACCCTGCCCCAAAGGCAGCCAGCCAAGGAGGCTGTGTCCATTTCCACGCCCACCAGCAAGTATGCCGGAGGACACAGGCGTTTACTGAGGCCAACTTCACTGCCCAGACCCTTTGATGGTTCCTGGCCCGAAGCCCTTAGAAAGGCTTTCGCAGTCTCGCCTTGTCCCTGTTTCTTGCAAATTTACCTTAAGACCTCATCATGACTCCTTCTAAATTCCACAGGACAGCTCCAGAAGACCTGCTGTCTCTTCTCAGAAATAGATGGTGTCCCCACCACTCTGGCTGCTCGTGTCTTTCTCTGGTGGTAGAGGGTACAGAGCCTTAATTCCTATGACCTCTCAGCAGGCTGGATCCATTTAACCCTGCCACACTTGGACCTGTTTGCAAAGCTGAAAATGCCATGATAACTATTGCCAACAGATTCGGCAAGCTTCAGGCTCAGTGAGAGACCCTGCCTCAAAAGACAATAGTGGAGAGTGATTAAGGACCTCAAGGGCAGCCTCTAGCCTTCAAGTGCACCTGCACCATATGAACACACGTGTCTACCACACACACACTCAAAGAAGTGGCCAAACCTAGGGCTCAGCAGGTAAAGACACTGCCATCCAAGCCCAATAACCTGAGTTCAATTTTTGGAACCCACTTGGTGATATCAACTTCCAAAAGTTGTCCTCTGATGGCCATGATTTTCTGGACTCAGTTTCCTCATTTGTGTGAAAACAGATTGAAGGCCCACAGGCCACACGTCCTTGGGCTTCTCTTAGGCCAGAATCCGACGCCTGCCCTTACTATCCCCTCCCTACATCAGAATGCAGACACTCCTCTCCTAAGGACCGGGAGGACCTTGCTCAGGGCCTTTCAGTCTGCACTGGGTTACAACCTCAGCTGGTACAGGCTGGGGTTCAAACTATAACACCTCAAATCCAGTCCTCACCTTCTACTAGTCTTCCTCCCCCATGGAAAGCAAGATGGGAACCTGGCTTACTGTTCAAGGCCAGCAATTGGGAGGCTAAGGCAGGACGACTGTCAAAACTTCAAGTTCAGTCTGGTGAACTTGATAGTGAGTGCTCTGTGAGCCAGGACTGCAGAATGAGATCCTAACTCAAAAAAGAAAAAAAAAAAGCAGTGGAGGCCAGCCAGGGATACATGACATCCTGTCTCAGAGAGAGACAGAGAGAGATTGTAGCTCAATTAGTAGAGAGCTCACCTAGCGTGCATGAAGCTCTGAGCTCCGTTTCCAGCATGGTGTAAACCACGTGTATTAGTCAGGGTTCCCTAGAGTAGTAGAACTTACTGAGTGAGTCTCACTGTAAGAAAGAGGTTTTATCAGAACGACTTACAGGCTGGGGTCCTGCAAATCCAACAATAGCTGCCTATGGACGGAAGGTCCAAGAGTCCAGTAGTTCTCAGTCCATGAGGCTGGATGGCTCAGCCGGTCTTCAGTAGACACTGGAATCCTGAAGAAGTAGGCTCTAATGCCAGTGAAGGAATGGACTTGTGAGCAAGGCTAGGGCAAGCAGGCAAAGAGCAAAAGCCTCCATCTTGTCCTTCAATAGACTTTCAGCAGAATGTGTGGTCCAGATTAGAGGTAGGCTTTCCCAGCCCAAATGATCTTGATTAAAGGCTTATCTTCCTACCTCAAAGATCTAGATTAGAAGTCTATCTTCCAACTTCAAATTAAACAAAAATCTCCCACATCTTGGGATTTTAGTTAATTCTAGATGCAGCCAACTTGACAACCAAGCATAGCCACCAAACCAGGTGTGGTGATTGATGCCTTGGTGAGTGAGCAGAAGGACCAGAAGTTCAAGGTCATCTTTGGCTACACAAGAGTCCAAATCACAGACCTGCCTGAGCTATCATGAAACTGTAAGACTTTAAGACAATCCTGAAGCCATTTCTGACAATTCTGAATCCTCTCAGCCTCTGTGCCATAGTCCTTCCCCTCCTCCCCTGGGAACCAAGGACCTAACAGCTACACTCGCACGTACTCAGTTCCTGAACAATTACCCATATACATATGTTTTGGTTAGGTCCCCTGGGAAACAGGGTCAAAATGACCTCTTACCTCATCTGATCTGGCAACAGCTCTCCAGTCAATTATTGATAATAGATAGCCCTTTCGAATAAGCCAATCAGAATAGTCAAAGAACAACCCCCTTACTTCTGTGGCCCCTTTAAAAGTAGACTGTACCAGCTATTCAAGGTCTCTCGGCTTCCCGAATGTTGGGGGACCCTGTCATGACAGAATTAATAAAATCCTCATGCTTTTGCATCGGCTGTGGTATGTGAGATGGTCTCTGGGGGCGACTCCTCCTTGGTGTTTGGACGCTAGAGTCCAACAAAACCTTATTTCCATAAAAGAAAGAGGGAGCAGGAGAGGTGGCTCCCCATGGTTATGAGCTCTGGCTACCCTTGCAGAGGACCAGGGCTCAGTGTCCAGCGCTCACAGAGCAGCTCATAACCATCTGTAATTGTAGTTCCAGGGATCTGGCCTCCCATGTGGTACACATGCAGGCACTCACCGTGGGAAAGTATTGAATTGGTGCTTGCTTACAGTTTCAGAGGTTTAGTCCATCGTTGGCAGGACAGGAAGCATGGTGGCTCCAAGGCAGACATGGTGCTGGAGAGGGAGCTGAGAGCTATGCACCCCGATCTCCAGGCACCAGGGAGAGAGCATGGACCTGGCTTGGGCTTTTGAAACCCCAAAGCCCACTCCCAGTAACACACTTCCTCCAAGGAGACCACACTTAATCCAACAAGGCCACACCTCCTAATCCCTCTTAAATAGCTCCATTTCCTAATGACTTGGCATTCAAATCTATGAGCCTATGCAGGGGTCATTCTTGTTCAAACCACTATAACATAAAAATACAATTTAAAAAATCTCAAAAGAAGGGGGAACCGGGCGATGGTGGCACACACCTTTAATCCCAGCACTTGGGAGGCAGAGGCAGGCAGATCTCTGTGAGTTCGAGACCAGCCTGGTCTACAGAGCTAGTTCCAGGACAAGCTCCATAGCCACAGAGAAACCCTGTCTCGAAAAACCAAAAAAAAAAAAGGGCTGGAGAAATGGCTCAGTGGTTAAGAGCATTCATTGCCTGTTCTTTCCAAGGTCCTGAGTTCAATTCCCAGCAACCACATGGTGGCTCACAACCATCTGTAATGATGTCTGATGCCCTCTTCTGGCCTGCAGACATGCACACAGACAGGATATTGTATACATAATAAATAAATAAAAAAAAGAAAAACCAAAAAAAAGGGGTGGCTGGAGAGATGACTCAGAGGTTAAGAACCCCTGGCTGCTCTTCCAGAGGTCCTGAATTTCAAATCCCAGCAAACATACGATGGCTCACAACCATCTAGAATGAGATCTAGTGCTTTCTTCTGGCGTGCAGCCATTCATGCAGGCAAAACGCTTTATACATAATAATGTTTTTAAAAAATCTCAAAATATGAGGAGGAGAGCTGAGCATGGTAACTCATGCCTTTAATCCCAGAATTTAGGAGGCAGAGGCAAACCACTCTCTGAGAGTTCTGGGTCAGCCAGGTCTGCATAGGAAGGTCCAGGTCAGTCAGGGTGATGTTATAATGAGACCTCACCTCAAAAAAAAAGAAAAAAGAAAAAGAAAAAAGGCAGAGGAAAAAAGAGAGAAAAGAAAGAAGAAAGGGAGGGAAGGAAGGAGGGAGCACCCTGCGAGATCAGGTCAGTGAGAAGCCTCAGCAGGTAATGGTGCTTGCTACCAAGTCTGATGACCCAAGCTCAATCCCTGGGACCCTCACAGTGAAAAGAAAAAACTGACTCTCACAAGTTGTTCACAGGTATGCTGTCCTGTTGGAAGAAAGAAAGGAAGAAAGAAAGAAAGAAAGAAAGAAAGAGGAAGAAAGAGAGGGAAGGAAAAAAGGAAGGAAGGAAGGAAGGAAGGAAGGAAGGAAGGAAGGAAGACAGACTGACCAAGATGGCTTAGTGGTTAGAAGCACTTGCTGAGCAGCCATGAAGACTTGAGTTTCATTCCTGGTACCCATACAGCAAGATGGGTGTGATCTCACGCACCTCTACAACCCAGCACTGTGTGGGTAATGGAGAAAGCTGAATCACTAGGGCTTGCTGGCTGCCAACCTAACCAGAAAAGTGTGAACTCCATGTTGAGGGAGAGACTGTTATGGTTAAGTAAAATGCTGCAGGTCCCTGAGTGGCAGCAGGCAGCAGGCAGTGGGTCCCGAGACCACAGCGGGATCACAGCAGGACCACGAAGGCAGCCGGGTCCCAGGCAGAGAGCCACATGGCAGGTGAGAGACTGAAACAGATAGGCACACCATGCAGAGTGAGGTTGGGTATTTATTTAGTGGGTTATGGAAGGTAAGGGAGAAGGGGAGAAGAGCAGAGAGAGAGAAAGCATGCACACGTGAGAAAGAACCAGAGCAGGGAGAGGAGCCACAGCAGCAGCTACCTCTTCTGGGGAGAGATGGAAAGGAAGGGACTCAGGCTAGAAGCTGAAGATCAGCTTGCCTTGGCAGATGGGAGAGGTGGGTGTGGCTTATCTCTTAATGGGATGGGACAGATCATTACATTCCCGTATCTTTTTACAATAAAAAGGCGGGAGGTTAGGCACAACAGGTTAAAAGAATTGGAATGGCAGATTCTCAAGACTGCTTCCTACTTATATGTGGACATCATCTTGGGAGCAAACCTGAGAAGGCTGGGTATTGGTCATGTAAGACTTTAAGACAATCCTGAAGCCATTTCTGACAATTCTGAATCCTCTCAGCCTCTGTGCCATAGTGCTTCCCCTCCTCCCCTGGGAACCAAGGACCTAACAGCTACACATGCACATACTCAGTTCCTGAGCAATTACACATATACGTATGTTTTGATTCAGGAAACGGGGTCAAAATGACCTCTTACCTCATCTGATCTGGCAACAGCTCTCCAGTCAATTATTGATAATAGCCCTTTTGAATAAGTCAATCACAACCCCACTTGCTTTTGTGGCCTTCTCCTTTAAAAGTAGTCTGTGCCATCTATTCGGGGTCTCTCAGCTTCCCGAATGCTGGGCGACCCTGTCATGACAGAATTAATAAAATCCTCATGCTTTTGCATTGGCTGTGGTGTGTGAGGTGGTCTCTGGGGGCGACTCCTCCTCGGTGTTTAGATGCTAGATTCCAACAGTCACATCCTGGGGTAGCTGGTCTCTTTGTTCCTGTCCAGTGTTTGTGGTATGGAAATGTCTTGTGTTTCTTATACATGTTTAAGGTATTGGCAGAACAGAGGACAAAGTTTAGGAAAAAAAATTTAGGACCAGGGAATTGAGAGGGGTGTATCTGACCTGTTTAAGGTGGATTCTTCAATTCAGCTCCCTGGAACTCACAAGAATTCTTTGGGTTTGTGAAAACAGAAGTTTTAGACAGCAGCAGAATGATTGTTGCAGATGTTTTTGCACAATGAAAAGTATTTTAAGACTATGGAAGGCAGCATGAGAGAGAAATTTCATAGTGTGTATTTGTCCTCACACCTTTATAACTTATAGATATATACCTTAATGACTTGTATTTTGTTGAAATTTGTTTGGTGAAGTTGTCCTTTTAAACGACAAAACCTCTCAGCTATCAAACTGCATCAGAGATCTTTGAGAAGGATAAAATTTTACTTGAGTTATTGATTTAAAAACAACAGAGAACTTACTTGTTTGGCACCAAGAGATACTCCTCAGGGTCTTCCATGGTTGCTGAAGTCGTATTTGCTTTTTGCTATTTAGCTCAGGGCCTGCCAGGCTTCAAAAGATCCTGTGGGCTAAGAAATCTGGTCAAGGCCTGCCTTGACCAGAGCAGCTAGGCTGTTGATTCCAGTGATTCTGTCCACTGTCTGGAGATCTTCAGTTTAGATGAAAGGCAGTTTTGCCCAATGGTCAGCACTTGGCAGTTGAAGCAAATTGCAGATGGACATTGTTTTGTGCCATTTGTCTCCTGTCTTCTTTGGAGGAAATAGAGTGCTGCTGCTAGGAGCCAACCTGTCTCTTTTTGTTATGAAAAGTCTTTTAATAATTAAATATTTAAATGTCATATTTCCCAGATCTCTGAGCAGTTGAGGGCTGTTTATCAGGTACAGCCACAATACAGAATCAGCCTGGAGAGCTGGGTCCAAGCTTGACTGTAGTGGCTCTCAACTTAACAGGTAAAGCAGGACTGGATTAAATATAAAGTATTTTTGTAAGAGACTTGAAAGTACATACCAGTTTAAAACATGAGACTTATTGTTTTGTAGTCGGAAATGAGATTCAGTGAACAGACAACTCAGTAAACATAGATGCATCTAAGATACATGTATGAATACACACACACAGAGTGAATAGGATGGGTGAAGTGGATGCTCTTGGTGGGCCCTTCCAAAGGCATGCCACTGTGCAAAACACACATGCAACAGAGTCACCAAGAGGAATTGAGAGTCAAAAACATAAGTAAACTGGAACCAGGCAGGGAATACCTCAGTAAAGATGGCAGAACTTGGTCACCTGACCTGGCTCTCAGTTAAGAGGGCGGCAAAGTCCCCTGACCTCAGTTAAGATGGTGGTAAGCTTACCTGACCTCAGTCAAAATGGCAGCAGTTACATGCTGTATGGAAGTGAGACCTAGAGGCATGGTCTGCCCTGTTGTGGAGCTACCATGCCACAAGCTGTGGCAAGGAACAAAGGCTGGAATTGAAAACAGCCTCCTCATGGATCCGACTAATCTTGTTGACAGCGGTAGTGGTGGCAGGGACAGCTTGAGGAAAAGTGGAGCCAGTGGAGCCGGAAGGACACTGACAGAATGAGGGTTTATACCATAGCTGAAAATGTAAAAACCCACGAAAACGGTGACACCACAAGACATCTCCCCTCTATAGGTGGGGAGTGAAACGGTGGTGAACACTGCAGGGCTTGTAGAAGAGCGTTCTTACCTACAGGCGGGTGTTAAAGCCTGACTGGCTCCCGTCAGGGCGATTTGAAAACCAGAGAGGCTGGAGACTGCTCCGAGTGGTCTCTCACAGCAGGGAAAACTGATGAGTGGTCCAGAAGAAAAGAAAAAGAAAGGAGAAAGAAAAATCCAAGGGACCCTGGGTCCCCAGTCGAATGCACCACACAGTGCTAGCACGGGAGGACTGACCCTGGTTCGTCTGGTCACTTTTTTAGCTATGGAAAGCAGCGAAGGGCTCAGCTGTAGCTGTGAAGGCTGTGGTTGGGGGCTGGAAGGGGAAAACTCAACACCGAAGCTTTTGGTGTCTGTAGAGGTCAGCGCTCAGGCAGATGGAACATGTGGTTGTTGTGGAAAAAATACCCGGTTCCAGATCACAACCTTGAGAGAGGGGCGAGAGAGCCTACTGAGTCCCACGGCACCAATGTAATGGTCTGAGTAAAACACTGCAGGTCCCCAAGTGGCAGCAGTGGGCAGTGGGCCATGAGACCATGCTGCAGGTCCCTGAGTGGTGGTAAGCAGTGGGCAGCGGGTCCCAAGACCAC
>NW_026068283.1:406648-425898 GCF_014885135.2 Alexandromys fortis | reverse complement strand
TCCCCTGGAACTGGAGGTTCTTAGGGTTTTGAAACCACTATGTGAGTGCTGGGAAACTAATTTAGGTCATTGTAAGAGCAATAAGTGCTTCCAACCACTGAACCATCTCTCCAGCCCACACTCTAAATTTTTTTTAAATATTTATTTATTTATTATGTATACAATATTCTGTCTGCGTGTATGCCTGAAGGCCAGAAGAGGGCGCCAGACCTCATTACAGATGGTTGTGAGCCACCATGTGGTTGCTGGGAATTGAACTCGGGACCTTTGGAAGAGCAGGCAATGCTCTTAACCACTGAGCCATCTCTCCAGCCCCCCACCGTGCTAGTTTTATCTAGTATTGGGGGTACTGTATATGGAACCCAGGGCTTCCTCATGCTCGGCCAGCATGCGACCAACTGAGCTACAGCCCTGCTCCTGCTTGGTTTTGTTTTGTTTTGAGACAGGATCTCATGTAACACAGACTGGATTCAGACTCACTATGTAGCTGAGGCTGGTCTTGAACTTCTGATCCCACTGTTTTTAACTCCTAAGTGCTGAGATTATAGGATGTCACCACCATAACTAACAGCTTAAAAAAAAGAAAAGAAAAAGAGGGTCTTACTGTGTAGCTTAGCCTGGCCTTGAATTTACAGTCATTCTCCTGCTTCAGCCTCTAGAGTCCTGGGATTACAATTCTGAACCACACCTGACCTTGGTGTACCTGTCCCAATGCAGACCCATATCAGGGGACACAGATGAGTCCCCACCTCCACTCCCAGTCCTGCAGAATGAGCAGACGCAGCCTCTGGAGGTGAGCAGTGTAGGAGCAGAAGAGTCGAGGTTGCTAAGCGGCCTGTGAGTTCTCTGCCTCCCCAGTACCGGGATCCAAGTGTGCCGCACCAGTCCCATGATTTTTCATTTGGGCACTGGGGCTAGAACTCAGGTCCTCCTGGAAGCACACAGCACACATTTTACCCACTGAGCCCTCTTTCCAATCTTACCATTTCATTTCCCATAGGTCTTTGGGACCCAAGGCAGCAGCCTAGTCCGAAACAATAGCCTCTTTATTTATTTACGTTCCTTGTTAGTTGTTTATTTAGCTGGTTCTGAAAATGATATGCGCAGGGCCTTGTGCATGTTAAGTGTCCATCCTGTCACTGAGCTGTGTTTCTGAATCCTATTTATTGAGCGATTGAAACAGAGGCTCATCGTGTAGCTCAGATTAGACGGTGTTAGTCCTCCTATCTCGGCCTCCCAAGTGCTTGGTTATGCCTAGTTTGTAATGTTTAATAGAATGAAAATACATGTGTATAGATTAGTGTCAAGGGACAAGATGAAACACTGTAGTACCAGCTTGGGGCACACAGTTGTTAATGACAGCTCACACACATCCACAGCTTAACCTTAGAACTGTGTTGCAAACTAGACCTGGTCGTACACATCTGTAATCTTAGCAAACAGGAGGCAGAAGCAGTAGGATTCAAGTTCAAAGCCAGCCTACACATTGAGTTCCAGGACAGGGATATATAGAAAGACTCTGGCTTTGTTGTTGTTTTGTTTTTGAGACAGGGTTTCTCTGTGTAGCCCCAACTGTCCTGGAACTCACTCTGTAGACCAGGTTGGCCTCAAACTCACAGGGATCTGCCTGCCTCTGCCTCCCAAGTGCTGGGATTAAAGGCATGGACCACTGCCCAGCTTCTTGTTTTTTGTTTTTGTTTTGTTTGGTTTTATTTTTAAAGAGAGTGAGAAAGAAAGGGGGGGTAACAAGATGATTCCATGGACAAAGGCACTTGTTGCCAAGCCTGTATTCAATCCCTAGGACTCACAAGAGGATAGAAATAGCTCCTTAAAGTTGTCTTTTGGCCTCTATACATGGTGAATACATGTACACACACACACATAAATTAATCTAAAGAGAATGTCCTCATAAAAATTTAAAGTAAATTTATTCTTCCTCCCTCATCAGCCTGTTTCAGTGGGGATAGGTTAGGCTGCACAGCAATCACAAACAGTCCTGACTGCCCGCTGGAATGGCAAAGAATTGGAAGCTGGAGAGACGGTTTCAGGTCCCAACACCACATGGCACCTCACAACCGTCTGTGCCTACAATTCCAGGGCATCTGACGCTCTCCTCTGGCCTCTAAGGATGCCAGCCATGCATGTGGCACAGAGACACACAGGCTGGTGAAACACCCATCCACATAAAATAATACATTAAATAAAATACTCACTGATGTTACCTGTCCAGATTCTAATAGATTTGTCCTGCCTCTCCCTCCCTGGCTTCTTTCTTTCCTTCCTTCTTTCCTTCTCCTCCCTCCTTTCTTGTCTTTTTCCTTTTAGAGTATGTGCAGTTAAATTCCTAAAAAAAAATTCAATATTGGTAAAAATGGGTCCCTTTTGATTTCACATTTCAGCCTCATTTTTCAGTCCTTGGCTTCTGTCTGTTGCAGAATTCAAAAGCGTTGTCTGTACGCAAAGCATTCTACATGTTCTGCCAGAAGCCTGTGCTACAGGGGCTTCCTGTCTCCCAGCAGGGGCTATTGACCCTTCTAGTGACAGAGCAGTTTTGCGGGGCCAGCAGGAAATGGATAGTTTATGTAATTAGCTCCCAGCTCGTGTGCCTCTGGCAACTGAACGGCTATAGCCCTGGACTTGGGTTTACGCTAATGAATTAGGGGAATTGATATAAATGCGCAGCAGGACCATGTGCGGTGGCTGCTGGGAAGACAGTACAGAAACAGGGTGGCAGAGAAGGCTGTGCTGCCAAGCCTGAAGACTTGAGTGCAATCCCCAGGACCACAGGGTAGATAGAACAAGAGAAACTAATAGTACCAGTTGTCCTCTGACTCCAACACACTGACGGGCATGCACTCACACACAGTAAATAAAGATGAGACAGGGTTTCTCTGTGGCTTTGGAGCCTGTCCTGGAACTAGTTCTTGTAGACCAGGCTGTCCTCGAACTCACAGAGATCTGCCTGCCTCTGCCTCCCGAGGGCTGGGATTAAAGGCGTGTACCACCATTGTCCAGCTAAGAACTTTTTAATAATGAAAAGATGGTGTGATATTTTCATAAAATGTATACATCCTCCATATACTTTTATGCTTGAGACAGGGTATCACAGTGTGGCCCAGAATGGCCTGGCACTTACTACTAGTGTAGCCCAGGGTAACTTCTTCAGATTTGCAGCAATCCTCCTGCTTCAGCCTCCTGAGTGCTGAGATTCCAATTGGATGGCACCATCCTTCAAAAACTGATATGGACGCTTTCTCCGCCAGCAAGCCCTCCCTGCCCTGTCTGTATCTCTTAGGCTAGTCTTCCCCTCCCGCCCCTCATGCCCATCTTTACTCTTGATGTCACTGTCTGTGGCCCAGGCTGGTCATAAATTTGGAATCCTCCCATAGTTAGGATTGCAGGCCTGAACAAGAGCTGTGAATGAGGTCCTGCCCAGAAAGCTGTTAGAACAGACCCAAGCCCTAAAGTGTCAGTCCTAAGCTCCTCCTACAGGCAGACAGCAGACTTTCTAGGAGAGCCACCCTTCAGGGCATTTCCCAGGTGGTCAACAGAGCCCAGGCAGGGCTTCTTGGTTGCCTATGCCCATGGTGGTCAACAGAGCCCAGGCAGGGCTTCTTGGCTCCCCATGGCTCATCAGCCCAACCTCTCACTGCCCTTTCCACCCCTTGGGAAGCCCCAGGCTTTTCTCCCACTGATGAAATATGAAGGAATCCGGGTAGGATGTTCGGCCAAAGGGAAGAGAGCTGGCTGAAACCAGTTTGTGTGTTTCTTCTTTTACAGGGGACAGGCAGTGGGGCAGAACACTCCCAGCCAATCCTAAGCCCTACCCTTCAACCTTTCCTGGCTGAGGTTCACCCTACCAGTCCCCGAATCCCCAAGATTCTGGGTTCAGGAGGCTTCTTTACTGTCCTTCTCCAAGTCTATTGTTCTTACCCTTGGAAGGGAGACAGTGTCTAGACTAAGAATGCATTTTGGGATGAATTGGCCTGAGACCAATATTTTTTTAAAAAAATTGTTACATTTATTTGTGTGTGTGTGCATGCATACGTGTGTGTGCCTGGGTGTGTGTGTGTTGCATCTGGCACGCTCCTGTGGAGAGCACCCAATCTATGACTGTCTGAGGAAGCAGAATGCGAAAGATCGTTTCTCCTGGCTAGGGAGATGGTTTTCTACTAAAGCACCACCACCCCTTGGCCCTTCCTTCTTTCTTTCATTTGTTTTTCGAGACTGGGTTTTTCTGTGTAGCCCTTGCTGTCCTGAAACTCATTGTGTAGTCTAGGCTGGACTCAAACTCAGAGATCTGCTTGCCTCTGCCTTCTGAGTGCTGGAACTAAAGGAGTGCGCTATCACCTGGTTTATCCTCCTGAAATCCTTTGTTTTGTTTTTGTTTTTCCGAGACAGACCTGGCTATCCTGGAACTAGCTCTGTAGGCAAGGCTGACCTTGAACTCACAGAGATTGGCCTGCCTCTGGCTCCCCGATTGCTGGGATTAAAGGAGTGCAACACTCGGCCCAGCCCTAAAGTACTTTTTTAAAAAGTATTTATTTATTTACTTATTATGTACACAATATTCTGTTTGTGTGTATGCCTGCAGGCCAGAAGAGGGCACCAGACCTCATTACAGATGGTTGTGAGCCACCATGTGGTTGCTGGGAATTGAACTCAGGACCTTTAGAAGAGCAGGCAATGCTCTTAACCTCCGAGCCATCTCTCCAGCCCCCCTAAAGTACTTTTTAAATGGAGAGGAGTGTCCAGGACTGTAATCCCAGGATTTGAGAGGTTGAGGCAAGAACACTTCAAGGTCAGCCTGGGCAACGCGAAAGCTTGTCTGAAAAATAAAAACAAAACAAAAAACAGCAAAAAAGAAAACTAACCTTTCAATGTCTAGGTACCTGCCATTTCAAAGGTCCGGCTGTGGTTTATCCACTACAGTCCACAGATAAGAGTTCTTTAGCAGGAGATGCATGTGAGTGGGTGTGGGTTGGTACAAATTCCCAAAGACCCGCCCCTTCTGAACGCCTTTGCATCCTCTCTGGCCACGCCCCCTCTCCTGCCCCACCCCTTCTAGGCATTGTTATTCAGCCTTGGTTGGGTGACCAGCCCCTCTTTGATCTTGGTCCAGTCCCTCGCTCACCACCTGGCGCCGAAGGCTCCGTAACCAATCAGCGCTCGCGGACTGGCCTCCGCCTTCTCAAGCCCCGCCCTCCGTCTTTAATCCTAATCGCTTCCGTCCAGCAGCCTCAGAGCCACGCGGCGCGGCCTGGGAGGTGGTTTCTACGCTTTTTGGCGCCACTTTCCACATCCTCGGGCCGCTGCCTATTTGCATTTGAGAATTTGATTTCCTCTCCGGGACCCGTGACCCTCAGTCTACCCCTCCTAGGACTCCAGTACGTACCGCAGGGACCGAGAACCAGGCGCCCTAGCCCTGGGATCCCGGATCCCTGTCTACCGGAGTCAGACATCCGGATCTCCGCCACCTGGATTGAGTTTCTTGAAGACCTCGGCCACTTGGGCGGCCTCAAGCCTTTCCCGGAGTCGAAGATCCCCACGTCCTGGTCTTGCCTCTCCTCTCCACCAACACACCAGAAAAAAAGAAAAAAGAAAACCAACCCAGACACTCTCAGCTTCCAGTTTTCGGGGATCCGACATCACCAGGAAAAGTAAAGGGGTCTCGGCTCACAGCCCAGAGAGCTTAGAATACGCCAGCCTCCGAGAGCCTGTGGACACACAACTTCAAGGACCCCTGCAAAGTTCCAGCCTCGACTCTCCGTCCCGAAAACTTTGCACCTAGTCTCTAGGCGCGTAAGGAACCCCCAGTTGCGGCTCAGCATGGCGGTGGATCCCCCCAAGGCCGACTCCAAAGGGGTCATGGCGGTGGATTCCACCGCGAACGGTGCGGTGCTGGGCTCCAGAGAGGACCAAGGCGCGAAAGCAGGTGGTTGCTGCCGTTCCTGGGACCAGGTGCGCCGCTGCCTTCGCGCCAACCTGCTGGTGTTGCTCACGGTGGCGGCGGTGGTGGCCGGCGTGGTGATAGGGCTGGGGGTCTTGGCGGCTGGCGGTGCTGAAGCGCTGGGCCCGGCGCGCTTAACCGCCTTCGCCTTCCCGGGAGAACTGCTGCTGCGTCTGCTGAAGATGATCATCCTGCCGCTCGTGGTGTGCAGCCTGATCGGAGGTGCGGCCAGCCTGGACCCTAGCGCGCTCGGCCGTGTGGGCGCCTGGGCGCTGCTCTTTTTCCTGGTTACCACACTGCTCGCGTCTGGGCTCGGCGTGGCCTTGGCTTTGGTGCTGAAGCCGGGCGCCTCCTTTACCGCTATCAACGGCTCAGTCGGAGACACCGGTGTTCACAGTGGACCCACCAAGGAGGTGCTGGATTCCTTCTTGGATCTCGTGAGGTGTGTTCCGGCAGGGGATTGGGGTGGGAAGGGCCCGGTGCTAGTGACAACGGTGGTACGAGGGAGGAAGGACTCTTTTCTGAGTCTCTGTTGCTCGGGATGACCCTGAACTCAGGGCAGTCTTCCTGCGCTGTCCTCTCGAGTGCGAGCCACCACTAATGATGGGACTTTTAGATTCCTCCAGAGTGGGACACGCCTTCTAGGATCTAGGAAAACCCAAGGTACTGTTAACAGGACCTTGGAAGGGTGAATTTTTACGGAAGTTACCTAAATTTGGGGGCAGGTCTAGACTTGGAGGACTTTTAGAGGAAGAAAAAAGGGTAACCCTTCCTAGTTTTGTTGTTTTTGGAGACAGGTTACAAGGTCTCGCACGTCCAAGCATGGCCTTGAACTCCTAATCTTTTGCCTCCACCTCCCCAGTGACTGGGATAACAGGGCTTCATTTTGCTTACTGAAAACAAAGTCTGCTACATAGCTAGGCTGCTCGCTCTGCCAGCAGTCCTGCCTCAGCCTCCTTCCTCGCCTTGCACGGTGAGGGGTGGTGTCTAGAGAGATACAAGGTCTAAGGAACAGAGCCAGAGCCAAGCCCCCTCCTAAAGAATGAAGGTCTGCCGCTCCCCAAAAGAACAACTGTGCAGACTGTTGGGAGGGAGCTTTTGGGTGGTGAAGGGCATAGAGATGGGGCTCCTGGACAAAGATTTGGACCCAAGGTATGAGACCTTTGTACTTCTCTGTCAGGACATCCAGTGTGGTTGTGAGGGGCTTCCTGATTTCCAGATAAGTGTCCTCGCACGTCACCCAGACACAGCTTGCTCACTCTAACCCCTGGCAGCCAGCCAGCCTTCCGCTGCGGCCTTTCTGCCTTTACCATCTCGCTTCCTCCTGCACGCGCCTTCAGTTCCTCCCCACTTCGTAGGACTCTAGATTCCGGGTCCACGTGGCCTCCTCATGAGGCCCTCTTATTCAGTGTCTTTAGATTGGGGACTTCCTGGAAGGAAAAGCTGAGGGGCGGGGGAAAAAGTGAGTCAGAAAACAGAGCATCCTCTGTTTCTGGGTCAGAGTAGGGAGTAGGGGCTGAGATGGAGGACTGGGCTCTGCTTGTTCATACTTCGTGTGCCTCCTGGCTGGTGGAGATTAGTTGGTTCCTGGGCCCTGCCCTGGTGGCAAGCAGGCACACCCACCTTCAGGCTGTTTGTTATGAACGGAGCCTTTCCCTCCCTCCCAAGCTCAAAGCAGCTGGACGCTTGGCTGGCTGGCCACCCTCAGTCTTAGCCAAGAACACCTCACGACCAGCTGGCATACAGGTAAACAGGGGCACACAGAAGCACACATACAGGGGACTAGGCACTCCACATTTTTATTATTATTTTATGTGTATGAATGGCCTGCCGGCGTGTGTGCTGTGCACCACATGAGCGTGGTTACTGGATTCCCTGGGACTGTAGTTACAGGTGGTGGTGAGCTGCCACGTGCCACTTTGTTGTTTCTCTTCTGCGTGGCCCTGGCTGTCTTGGAACTCACTCTGTAGACCAGGTGGCCTCAAACTCAGAGATCTGCCTGCCTCTGTCTCTGGAGTGCTGGGATTAAAAGCTGTGCACCATCACTTACAGCCCAGTTTGGAGCCACTTTCCATGACGTCACTAGCCACGTAAAAAGGCTTTAAGCCCATGTTCTAAAGGGCAGGTCAAGCCAGACGTGGTGACCCAGGCCTCTAAGACCCAACACTGGTGAGGTGGAGGCAAGAGGACCATGAATTATAGGCCACCCTTGGCTATGATAGATTCTCTCTCACCACCCCCATCCCCATCAAAAAAAGGACAAACAAGAATCCCACCTATCACTTCCTTGGGCAAGTTTCTTGCCTCGATATTTCCCTTGTTTTTTTTTTTTTGTTTTTGTTTTTGTTTTTGGTGTGTGTGTGTGTATGGGTTTTGAGAAGGGGTCACCCTGTGTAGCCTTCTCTCAGCAGCAATCCCCAGGCCTGCACCACACACCTGCCGTCCCCTTCAGTTCAAAAGGAGTTGGTGATGTAAAACAGTAGCTGCGCCACCTGGCATATGGCAAACACCCGCCACACACAAGTGGCCATGCAAGAACAGATGCATATTCATGACCGGAACAACCATCCCTTGTCACCAGATCTTAACCTCTCACTGCCACACTCAGACCCACCAGCCTGCCCCTTAGGGATTGCCCTGTCCTCAGCCCTCCAGGAAGTAGCTGATGCAAGACTCCCGTCTGGTTAAATGATTTTAGGGGGTGGAGCTGAGGCCTGGTGTGACCCTGCCTTTGCCTGCCTCTCTCTCAAAAGCCCAGGGTTTTTTTTGTTTTTTAATTTTATTTCTAAGCCACAGTCCCTTGGTTCTGAAACACCAGCTTCCTGGGGCCAGAAGAGGCTAGTTGAGACTCCCACATCCTGGAAAGGTGTGCTGACCTGGTGGTTGGTTGGTGGTGCTGGACTCAGTTATCCCTTCAGCTGCTCTAGGCTGAACTATCACAGGTCCGAGTCAGTCTGGGCTTACACAATTTAAGGCCAGTTTGGATAACTTAGCAAGACTCTGTCTCAAAAAATAAAAAGAGGGCTGAGAATGTAGTTCAGTGGTAGGGTATTCAAAGGTCCTTGGTTTCCATCTCTATTATGGCAAAAATAAAATAAAAGGATGTGGGGACTGTGTGACTCAGGGGCTCAGGGTACTTTTGTTGCCAAGCCTGATGACCTGGGTTTGATCTCTGAGACCCACACAACAGATGGAGAAAACTGATGCCCGCGCACATAAGAGCAGTGGGGGCACACGTGCGCCTCCCCCCAGTAAATAAATGTTTATGGCCTGGCAAGGTGGCCCACACCTTTTATCCCAGTGCAATGGCAGAGGGAGGTGGATCTCTGTGAGTTCAAGGCCAGCCAGGGTTATAGGGTAAGATATTATCTAGAAAAAATTGTACACAGGGTGGGGGTGTGTGTTAGAAAGAATCTTTATTGTAATCCTAGTACTTTGGAGGTAGATACAGGAGAATCAGAAGTTTAAGGTCACCTTCAGGTGCATATTAAGTTTGAGGCCAGCCAGGGCTACATGGACACTTCCTTAAACAATCAAGACCAAGAGATTCCTGTCCCTCTCCTGCCTGCTGCCTCCCCACCCTCCCACGACAGTACCTAACAACAACGTCTATTTCTACAGGAATATTTTCCCCTCCAATCTGGTGTCTGCTGCATTCCGCTCAGTGAGTCCTCTGGGGTGTTCTAAGGGACTGGGGATGGGGGGAGAAAAGGAAAACGGGGCTTTGGGGTTGCCACGGAGACTCACCCAATGAGATGGGGGCGGTTTGCTGGCTAGACAGCAGGTAGAACAGAAAACAGACAGGAAGGGCTTGCTGTGGGCGCCTGAGAACCTGGGTTTGATTCCCGGAACACAGTTGTCCTCTGCCCTCCAAACACACTGGGTTGGGGGGCAATGGGGAACATGCACATGTTGGGTACACACACACACACACACACACACTAAATAAAATTTTAAAAAGAAAGAAGTGAGAATGTGGGAGAGGCTTGGTGGAGGCTGTAATACTAGCTCTGGGAGGCTGAGGTAAGGGAGAGGATAGAGAGTTCAGACTACACAAGGAGACAGTGTCTTAATAAATGAAACTGGGCAGGACAGCCCTTACCTATAATCCCAGTACTTGGGAAGTGGGTGGGGAGGAGTCAGGAGCTCAGGGTTATCCTTGGCTACATAGGGAGTTAGGGATCAGCCTGGGTCACAAGAGAACCTGTCTTTGAAAAGAGAAAGGGAGGGAGGAACGAGGGATGCCCGCGCCCAGTTTGTGGCTTTGTTCAGGATGGTGTGTAGCAGCTTTGGTGACAATTGACAGTGTTTTTTTTTTCCCGCCCCATCTGCAGTATGCTACCTCGTATGTAACCACCAACACATCTGCAATCCAGGTGAGCCAAAGGGTCGGGGTCCTATAGAGCCTTGCCACGGGTCCAGGGTAGCTTTTCAGTTTTGCCACCCTCCTTCCCCTCTGTCTTGTGAATCTGCATTCCTTGAGACTGGGGTGTGGTTCCGTCGGTAGAGTGCCTATCTGGTATGTGTGAGCGAAGCCCGGTTTCATTTGCCAGCCCTGCATAAGCCATGGTGGCACACACCTGAGTCATCCTTGGCTGCATAGGGAGTTCTTGGCCAGCATGGGCTACAAGAGACTCTCTCAAAAGAAGGGCTGGTGGAGCAGCTATTGGGCATTGCTGTCCCCAGTATGGTACCTGGGAGCCATACTGACACTTGACCTGGCACTAATTCTTCCAACTTTGTCTACAGCAAGATGCCCCCTGTATACAAAGCAAGATCTACGAAGCCATGGTCCAGGTGAGCAGGGAGAGGCATTGCTGTCCCCAGCATGGGACCGGGGAGCCATGCTGACCGTTGACATGGCACTAATCTCTCCATCCCTGTCTACAGCAAGCCGTGCCCTGTACAAAAAGAGAGATCAATGCAACCATGGTCCAGGTAAGCGGGGCAGGGGCCGAGGAGGCCACACCACAGGCCCATTGTATTGTGGCTTTCCATTCTGCCTCCCACACTTTGCTGCTTTGAGGTCCCCCCTCCCCCCTAAAAAAAGCATAGTGTGAAATTTGATTTAAAGTCTGCTTTCCTTGGAGCTGGGGATATAGCTCAGTGGGTGGAGCGTTTGTTTAGTGTGAATGTTACCAGTCCCGGGTTTGGTCCCTAGCGCCATGTAAACCAGGAGTGGTGGTGCCGACCTGTGATTCCACATTAGGGATGTGGGGGCAGGAGGGTCAAAAGTTCAGGGTCATCTCTATACATATGGAATTCAGAGGCCAGCTTGGATTATAAGAGACCCTATGAAATTCCATTGTCCTATATCTACTGAGGTTTGTTCCCCAATTGCTAGGCAGTCCCCCAGCAGAGCCCCACCCCCAGCTCTCCCATCCCCCCTTCCACCTGTCCACAGTGCCAATCTTACCCTCTCCATCGCCCAGAATCCCCGGTGCTCATGTCCCCCTTCCCTCTAGAACGTTGACTTTCTCTGCCTCCTCGGCTTCATCTTGAAACTTCGTCTGCCTAGTTCATTTCCTGTTGGCCAGAGCGGGTAGATTTCTTCTTGTTCTCCGAGTGCTCGATTTACACTCATTTCTAGGTCCTTTCCAGAACCTTTTATTGTTTTTAAAAATTGTGCGTGTGTGTATGTGTGAGGGGGCACGTGCCAGGGTGCTCATGTGGAGGTCAGAGGACATCTTGTGGGCGTTGGTTCTTCCACCATGTAGCTTCTTCCTGGAGTCAGGCCTGGGGCACTGAGCTATAGCGATATCCCCACTTTATTTTAAAGACTGATTGGTGTGTGTTTTCAAGCACAGAGGTTCACAGAAGGAGTTGATCCCTTGGGGCTGGAGTTAGGGGTGTTTGCAGGACATCCGCCTTATGATCTGGATACCGGGATCTAAATTCCATCCCAGCCCCATCTACTCCCGGCTGGCACCTCCTCTCAGTTCCAGTCTTGCTAGAGTACCCTTTTAATTTGCTTTCTATTGTCAGAAACATTGTGACCAAAAGCAACGTGGGAAGGAAAGGGTTTGTTTTCCCTTAGCTCTATACAGTTCATCATGAGGAGACTCAGGGTAGGAACCTGGAGGCGGGACCGGAAACAGGGACCGAGGAGTAATGCTGCTTACTGACTTGCTCCCCATGGCTTGCTCAGCCTACTTTCTTCTGGAATCCAGAATCACATGCCCAGGGGTGGCAGCACCTACCATTGAGCTGGTCCTTCCCACATCAATTATTAATCAAGAAAATGCTGTACAGATTGGCCTACAGGCCAGTCTGATAGAGGCTTTCTCTCAACTGGGGTTCCCAGATGAGTCCAGCTTGTGTAAAACTGATAAAAAATAACTAGGGCTGGTTATTTCCAGCCCCACCCCCTCTGGGTGACCCCGATCGAGTTTCCTGGGCCTTGGCAGGGCCTAGTACAAGTGGCTGTGTAGATTGTTAATGCCCTCTGTTCCTTTCCCACAGCTGGGATGTGAGGTAGAGAGCATGAACATCTTGGGCCTGGTGGTGTTCGCTATCATCTTTGGTGTGGCCCTGAGGAAGCTGGGGCCTGATGGTGAACTGCTCATTCGTGTCTTCAACTCCTTCAATGATGCCACCATGGTCCTGGTCTCCTGGATTATGTGGTAGGTGTTGGGCACAGGGGTGGGCATGTCTGTTGTATGATATGGGGGAGCCTCCCAATGTGCCTCAGTTTCTCCATCTATAAAATGGTGACCATCCTGTATTTCATGACTGCTAGGATTGATACATTTGCCTTCTTGATCTTACTAAAAGGTGATAGAAGACAGCCAAACTCATATACCACAGCCTCCCATATAATAACATGGCTCCTTTTGAATTAAGTCTCTGAAAGAGTGCCTGCCTTACCCTGTTGCCATAGAGTGTAGGTGAATCATAGAAACACAGGAAAAGAGGTTGATTGGGGGCCATGTTCTCGCTCATCTTGTCTACAGCTGCCAAGAGCACCTGCATCCCATCCCCTGTGCCGGGCTCCTAACTAGTGAGCACCCACTGATGGGAGGGCTGCACTTTGGTTTTCGTTAAATGACTTCAGGAAATGAAAGCAAAAACCACACGCGGATGTCTCTGGTTTCCCGCCTTGTCCATCTGGTCTCACATTGGCTCTGCCCACTTGGCCTGGATCAAGGCTGGAGAGACAGCTCTTCCAAAGGTCCTGAGTTCAATTCCCAGCAACCACATGGTGGCTCACAACCATCTGTCTGGTGCCCTCTCTGACCTGCAGGCATACACACAGACAGAATATTGTATACATAACAAATAAATAAATATTTAAAAATTAAAAAATAAACAAAAACGAACAGAAAAACTACCTAGACATACTCTGGAGGCAGAGACAGGTTGATCTCTGAGTCTGAGGCTAGCCTGGTATACAAAGCAAGTTCCAGGACAGCCAGGACTGTTAGACAGAGAAACTGTCTCCAAAAACTAAAACAAAACTAAAGCCATATAACAGACATGCTCGGTGGTGAAGGGCTGGCAGAAGATGGGGTTCGGGCACCCAGAATCCACAGGGTGGCTTGTGAACATCTCTGACTCTAATTCCAGGGGATCCTTTGTCCCCCTCTGGCCTGCATGGGCACTATACCCATGTGGTGCTCAGACATACATACAAGCGATCAGACCCCCTCTAACGGCATTTTAGGGTACCAGGTATGTGCATGATGAATGGAATACCTACCTTCAGGTAAAACACTCATACACATAAAATAAAAAAAGAAAAATTTTAGCCAGGCATGGTGGTACATGCCTTTAATCTCAGTACTCAGAAGGCAGAGGCAAGCAGATGGATCTTTGTGGGTTCAAGGCTAGCCTGTTCTACATAGCCAGTACCAGAGCAGACAAGCAAACCAGTGAGACAATATCTTAACAAACAAAACAATCTGGGCAGAAGTGGTGCACACTTTTAATTCCAGCACTTGACTGAGCTACACCTCCAGCCCTTCGCTGGGGAGGGGGTTCTGGGCTCTACTGCTGAGTCAAGTCCACACTCCTAGTATGTATTGATCAGTAAGATCGCTGCGCTGGAGTAGCGAAGAGATGATGTGGGTGAGGACAGCTTCTAAGATAGCTTGGTTTCCTGCGCTGCTGCTGCACATTCCCAGCTGTGTGCTCTATCTTGTTAGAACTTCCCTGTGCCTCGGTTTTTTTCTCTGTAGACAGTGGGGCCTGTGACAGCTGCTTCAGAGGTCACCAAAGAGTCAATATGTGTACTGTTCTTAGGACAGTGGCTGGTCTGTCCCGTGCTCAGAGTAAACAATGGCAAATATTTATTTAAGCATTTGCGCTTATAAAATTTCTGGGCAAGTCTGAGTGGCTAGGACTTGGCCAACTGGCCCTCCATAGTTGCACAGGTGACTGGGGACTGGTGTCTTTCTTTGTGTAATGGAAAAAGGACTGAGAAGACAGTCAGCCTTGGCAGCTAGGCAGGAGGGTATTGGGAAGCCTAGCCAGCAGCAGGTGTACCTTGGGGTCTTTGCTGTAGGAGACGGGGATGGTTGTTGAACCAGAAGTAGGACTGTGTACAAATACCTTCCAGCAAGTGTCTCACTTCATCCTGTAGCAATTCTGTAAGTTAGTATTACCTTGTCTGCTTGGTGTTTGTTTTATTTTGTGGTGAAGACTAAAAACAGGACTTTGAGCTATCACTGAGCCACACTCTCAGCCCCTCACTAGGGATTCTGGGCAGGGGCTTTACCACTGAGCCACACCTGTCAGCCCCTCTTTAATTTTTGAGATAGGGTTTTGTGTACTTGAACTTTTTTTTTTTTTTTAAAGAATTTTATGTGTGTGTGTTTGTTTGGCCTGCATATATATCTGTGCACCATGTGAATTTGGATCCTGTGGAAGTCAGAAGAGAACACCAGATCCCTTGTAACTGGAATTCTAGACCGTTATGAGCCACCATGTGGGTTCTGGAAACCGAACCTGAATCCTGTGGAAAAGCAGCCAGTGTTCTTAACTGCTGAGCCATCTTCTCCAACCCCTGGCCTTGTTGTTTTGATTCTTATAACTTAATTAATACCTAAGTGGGATGACAGCTTTGTAGTCCGTTTTATACGCATGTTCAGTGTTAGCTCTACTAGCTGTGACTGACATGCTTGTAATAGGAACTCCCTAGTGGGCTGTCAGTCAGCCAGGATCAAAAGCTCAGCACATGTGGCAAATGACACAGACCTGGTAGTTAGCGTCACCCAGTCAGGCCCTTTTCTTTTCTGTTCTTTGAATGTGTTTCTGGCAGCAGCTGCTTTAACAAGCAAACCCAGAAAGAAAATGACTCAGAGTGCTGAGTACTTCATTCGTTGTCAAGTCCGCGTCCAAGGTTGCTGTTCTGGCAGGTGTGGGAGCACACCCTGGCTTTTATCTCACAGTCCTGCTACCTTCACAGGGAAAAGGCACGTCTATAGGTAGCTGGGTCTCCCCAGGCCAGTCTTGGGCGACTCCAGACTTCAGCTAAAGTGCCGAGCACAGGACTTGGCTGTGAGTCCTGTGATCGGCAGCCGTAACCTGTCTCTGTGATGATCAGGTACGCCCCTGTGGGCATCTTGTTCCTGGTGGCCAGCAAGATTGTGGAGATGAAAGACGTCCGCCAACTCTTCATCCGCCTCGGCAAATACATCCTGTGCTGCCTCCTGGGCCATGCCATCCACGGGCTCCTGGTTCTGCCCCTCATCTACTTCATCTTCACCCGCAAGAACCCCTATCGGTTCCTGTGGGGCATCATGACTCCTTTGGCCACAGCTTTTGGGACCTCTTCTAGGTGAGGCCTGTTACCAGTTGTAACCAAGGGACCTGGGATTGGGTATCAGTGTTTGACCTGTGAAGTACTGTGATTGGGGTCATTTGATGTGTTTTATGTGTATCAGCATTTTACCTGCATGTATGTCTGCAGAGGGTATGGTGCCTGCAGAAGCAACAAGAGAGTGTTTGATTCCCCTGGGACTGTAGTTACAGCCCTAAGCTGCCTTGTGGATGTTGACAAATGAAGCCCGGTCTTCTAGAAGAGCAGCCAATGTTCTTAACTGCCGTACTACCTCTCCAGACCCCTTCATCAGCTATTTGGGGTCCTGGATTCCACTGCCCTTGAAAGAAATGAGAGACTTTTTTCTTCTCGTTTTTTCTTCTGTCTCGTGTGCCATATATGTGTGGGTGTGTGTAATCATAGAACATCCGCTTTGATTTTCCTCTGTGTGCTCAGGCTAGCTGGCCTTCAAGTTGCTGAGATCCCTACCTCCCTAGGGGTGCTACACAGACATTTGTACTGTGTGATTTGTTGTTGTTGTTTTACATGGAAATGGGGAATTGAACTCTGATCTTTATGTCTGTACAACTATAGCCATTTCCTTAGCAGCCCCCCCCTTTTTTGAAACAACCAAAACAACAAAGACATTTATTCTCATGTGTATTTGTACATCTGTGGGGATCTGAGGACAACTTGAAGGAATGGGTCCTTTTTCCTACACTAGGTGTTGAACTCAGGAGTGTCGTGCTTAGCATCAAACACCTTTACCCTATTCAGCACCCCTTTCTCTTTTTGTGGTGCTTTGAATTGAAACCATGACCTTGAGCATGCCAGGGATAAGCCTTCCACAGAGAGCCACACCCGTGACCCCTAACTGGAGGGATCTAGCCACGTGCTTAACCACTGACCTACATTCCAGCCCTCTTCATTTTTATGAGACAAGGTCTCGCTATGTTAGCCCAGGCTGCTTTCGAATCCGTGCTGGGTGTGACGGTGCTTTAATCCCACCACCTGGGAGTCAGTGGCAGGCCCATCTCTATTTGAAGCCAGCCTGGCTAGTCTACAAAGCAAGTTCCAGGCCAGCTGCAGCTGCACAGTGAGAGACCCTGTCTCAGAGAGAGGGAAAGAAAAAAAAAAACCCACAGACACACAAAGAAACTTGGTCCTCAGCCTCCCAGGTGCTGAGGTTACAAACCTGTGTCACTACATGCAGCTTCTTGTGGGTGAAAGACAAGCCAGGTCTAGAGGGTGCATGCGAGACCTTAGTCCTCCCATGCATAGCATGCTATACTCCAAGTACTGTTCAGGATCCCTCTGTTTCGTAGGACCCTGGGTGCCAGCTTTAGGAAGAGAAGGGCATTGGAGAGCTAGGAAATCCTTCGGATGGTGGAGGAAAGGGAGTTTGGGCAGGTGGTCAGGGTCTTCCGATGATGTGGGTGGGGCTGAATTGTAGTGACAGCCTCAGCTTGGGAGTGGGCCTAGCCCTTGTGGTCCGGCAGTGCTCCTCCAGGCTCACCCTGATACCCCCCATCAGCTCTGCCACATTGCCTCTGATGATGAAGTGTGTAGAAGAGAAGAACGGCGTGGCCAAACACATCAGCCGGTTCATCCTGCCCATCGGCGCCACTGTCAACATGGACGGGGCGGCGCTGTTCCAGTGTGTGGCTGCGGTGTTCATTGCTCAGCTGAATGGTGTGTCCCTTGACTTCGTGAAGATCATCACCATCTTGTGAGTGCAGCAGAGCTGTGGCAGGAGCCCCGCCCCCTCCTTCCCAACCCATATGCAGCTCTCTCACTTCTCTTCCCTCCCCAGGGTCACAGCTACAGCATCCAGTGTGGGGGCGGCAGGCATCCCTGCAGGGGGTGTCCTCACACTTGCCATCATCTTAGAAGCTGTCAGTCTCCCTGTGAAGGACATCTCCTTGATCTTGGCTGTGGACTGGCTAGTGTGAGTGGGGCCTTGAGAGTTTGGGGGGCGGGGCTGGGGAGTATCCTGGGAAAGAGGATAAGGACTTCTGAGCACAGGAAGAAAGACATGAGGCAGGTCTAGAGGGAGCATGTGGGGGCCCTAATCCTTATGTTCTTGTGGTGGTGCACACCTTTAATCCCAGTACTCGGGAGGCAAAGGCAGGTGGATCTCTGAGTTCAAGTCCAGCCTGTTCTAAAGAGAGTTTCAGGATGGCCAAGGCTGCAAAGCGAAACCTTGTCTCAAAAAAAAAAAAAGATAATAATTTATGTATTATTGTGTGTACATGATAGGGGATGAGGTATGTTTCATGATATGGCTGGTTTTGCTCCGTTCACTTTTTTTTTTTTTTTTTTCCGTTCACTTTTTGTGTGGATTCTGGAGCTCAGTCTCCAGCTTCCAGTCTTACAACAAGCACTTTTACCTGCTGAACCATCTTGCATCATCCTTCTGCTTCAGACTTCAGGGTATTAGAAATACATGTGTGAGCCACTATGCTTAGCCAACCTTTGAGGTTTCATAAATAACCCCAGAAAAGCCATGAGCCATCGTACTTTGCAATCGTGACTCCTAGGACAGGCGGACATGCAGCTTAAGCTCAGTCTGTCATAACCTTGTGATCTTAATCCTTGTGTGTCTCAATTTCCCCATTTGTACAATGGGAAGAGAGTGAGGTATGCGCTGCACAAGTCTGAGGCCCTGAATTTGCATCCCTAACACCCATGTACACCCTGGGCCTGACAGACAGCTAGCTCATTGGCCAGCTAATCTGCCCGAATGATCGTGTTCAAAAAATAAGGATGTCAGGTGTGGTGGTGCCTGCCTTTAAATTCCAGCACTCAGGAGGCAGAGGGAGGGAGGGAGAAGTTCTGCATTTGAAGCCAGCCTGGTCTACATAGTGAGTTACGGGACAGCTATGTAGAGAGACCCTGTTTCACAGAACAGCTTTCCTAGTGGAAGAAGACAGGCCGCCTGGGCCCTGGCTTCTTGCCTCCTCCCTTCCCTCTCACTTTGTCTCTGCTTGCGCCCTTTAGGGACAGGTCCTGTACCATCCTCAATGTGGAAGGTGACGCGTTTGGGGCAGGACTGCTTCAAAGTTATGTGGATTGTACCAAGACGCCGAGCTCTGAGCCTGAATTGATCCAGGTGAAGAATGAAATGCCTCTGAATCCACTGCCCCTCACCACAGAGGAGGGGAACCCCCTTCTCAAACAGTACCGGGGACCCGCCGGGGACGCCGCCTCCTGTGAAAAGGAGTCTGTCATGTGAATTTCAGGACTTCATATGCTTTGGTGGCATCGCATTGGAAGTGGGGATCATGAGGGCTGGAGAAACAGGCTGGTGTGGACTCGGATGGACTGTTTACACAGTCCGTGAGCTCTAGGGGTCCCTCCTCCTTCCTGCAGTGGGTATTGGGAGCCTCCTTGCTGGGGTGTATGTGCTTTATATGAACGTGTCCACAGATCTGCCCCCCATGTCACCCATCCGGCCTCCCTGTCTACCGCATAGAGTTCTCGGTCCTTTGAAGACAAATGCATTGTGATGTAGTGGCCGTAGGTGTGTGCGTGTGTGTG
>NW_026068283.1:397375-402628 GCF_014885135.2 Alexandromys fortis | reverse complement strand
TAAATAAATAAATTCTTAGCTAGACATAGTGGCACACTATGAATCCTAGCAACTCACATCTGTCTGTCACCCCAGTTCCAGGGAATCGGATCCCTTACGGGACATATATGCAGGCAAAACACCAATGCATAAATTTATTTTAAAAGTATATTTTGACTAAACACACTAAGCATTTCAATGCCAAAGACAAGTTTAGGCTTCACTGAACTCCAGCAATCATGTAGCCGGTGAGATGGTTTAGAGGGTGTAGGAACCTGTTGCAAAGATAGGAACCTGAGTTCTGTCCCCAGGACCCACCAGGTGAAAGGACAGAACACATTCCTGCGAGCTACACACCATACCAATGTGTATACACAAATACTATATATTTAAAAAAAGGGGGCTTAAGAGAACTGGCTGCTCTTCAGAGAACTGGTTCCATCTTCAGCACCCACATGGCAGCTCACAACTGTAAGGGGTGGAAAGGCTCAACCATCCATACCTCCCTAAGGGATCAGATGTCCTCTTCTGACCTCCATGGGTACCAAGCGCTCCTGTGGTGCACGTGCAATCACAAAGGCAAGACATTCTTTACATATATTGCTTTATGTATAAAGGAATCAGTTTAAACATGTAAGTGGGGCTGGAGAGATGGCTGCTGCTCTTCCAGAGGGCCTAGATTCCATGCATAGTTTCACAGGATGGTTCTTAACCGTCTGTCACTCCAGTTCCAGACAATGTGAGCTTGGTCCCTGGATCCCAGTGAATGTGGGAGAGAACCGGCTTCACAAAGTTCTCTTCTGATCACACGTTTTTTTTAATATTCTTGAGACAAGGTCTCACTGTGTACGCCTGACTGACTTTGAGCTCAGAGATCCACTTGCCTCTCTCCCGAATGATGGAATTAAAGGCAAGTGCCACTATACTTAAAATTTTGTTGTTTAAAATCACCATTGATCCTGGCTTGCTGACAGTGGTACTACAGCCTCTTGCGTAAAATGAATAATGTATTACCTTTGGGAACACGAGTGAGCCTGTGCTTATAAAAATAAGTGCATTTTGTTCTCTCTGTGTTCTACTTACAAATCTTGGACAGGGTCTGGGTGTGTGGCCCAGTGGTAGAGCCCCTGCTCAGAATCCCCCAGTGAGGGGCTGGGGTCATGGATCAGTGGTACAGCCATTCTAATATGCAAAGGTTGTTGGCTTCATCCCCAGCATTGGGGGTGCACATCTTGCACAATTTTTGGAAAGTTCATATTACCCCTGTGACTTCCTGCTACTCTCACTATCCAAATATTTCCCATAGAATAATTGGCTCTTTCTTTTTGGGATTCTTCTTTTCCTTCTTTCCTTCCTTCCTTCCTTCCTCTTCTCTTTTGAGACAGGGTCTCTCTATGTAGCCCTGGCTGGTCTTGAACTAGCAGAGTTGCTCCTGTTTTTGCTTCCTGGATGCTGGGATAAAGGTATGCCACTAAGCCTGGTTTAGGATTTTTTTTTCTTTTTAAACAGGTTTTGCCTGCATATATATCAGTGTTCTCTCTCTCTCTCTCTCTCTCTCTCTCTCTCTCTCTCTCTCTCTCTCTCTCTCTCTCTCTCTCTCTCTCTCTCTCTCTCTCTCTCTCTCTCTGTGGTGTCTGTAGAGGCCAAAAGAAGGTAACAAATCCCCTAGAACTGGAGTCATTGCGAGCCACCATGTGGGTGCTGAGAATTGAATCCCAATCATCTGGAAGAGCAGTCAGTGCCCTTAAATGCTGGGCCATCTGTAAAGTCCTAGGTCATTCTTGGTTTTTCAAGACAGGGTTTCTCTGTGTAGTTTTCAAGCCTGTTCTGGAACTCACTCTGTAGACCCAGGCTGGCCTCAAACTCACAGAGATCTGCCTGTCTCTGCTTCCTGAGTACTGGGATTAAAGGTGTGCACCACCACTGCCTGGCCTTGTTTTAGGATTTTTGAGGTAGGGTTTCCTATGTATCCCAGGAAGACCTCAAACAAAGTAATCCTTCTGCCTTAGCATCCCCCAGTGGTGGAATTAATGGTACTTACCAGTCGCCTGAATTTGATTCGCTCTTTTATTTTTCTTTCTCTTGGAAACCCCAAATCTGCTATGTCACTTAGAGTCTTGCTGTGTTTCGGGGATACTCACCTTTTTAACCCATGCTGGCCTGAACTCTGGATCCTATGGCCACAACCTTGAGTGCCTGGATTACAGGTGTGTGCCATATGCCCAGCTGTGCTGTGCAGGCTGTGAGCTCTGCTGCAGTCTGGTACCTGTTTCAGTGGGGTCCTGATCTCTGTAGTCTAGTGTGTTAGACACAGCTGCTGTCCTTCCTGTTGTAGGTCACTGTTGATTTATTCCATTTCCCTGGATCTTCTGCCAACCTGGGTCTTAGGATGGAGGAATCTTTGTGTGTGTATATGTGTGCTTTTTCAAGACAGGGTTTCTCTGAGGTACAGCTCTGGCTGTCCTGGAACACACTTTGTAGACCAGGCTGGCCTCAAACTCAGAGATCTGCCTGCTTCTGCCTTCCAAGTGCTGGGTTTAAAGGCGTGCACCACCACCGCCTGGCTAGGATGGAGGAGTCTTGAGTCTCTTCAGCATTATTTTGGTTGTTATTCCCCACGGTCATTATGGTTCATACCTGATTCCATGCCCCATCCTGTGGTATACACAAACATTACTAATGAGTTTGATGTTGGGTCCTTATGAACCTGGGCTTTTTAAATGCTCTCTGTTATGTCCTACCCCTTACTGTGTTGTAATGAAAGCGTAAGAGCATTTTAACAGAGGTGGGTTATGCGCCTCTTATCCCAGCACATGGGAGGCAGAAGGATCCCCAGTATACGGGTACCCGGGCTACAAAGCGAGAGCTACTGAAAGAAATGCTAGCATTTGGAAGACTAAGCCAGGAGGATTGCTGTGAGTTTGAGGACAGCCTTGGCTATAGAGTTAGACTCTGTCTCAAAACAAAATGAAAAAACAAAAACCAAAAGCCATGGGAAGGGGGGGTGGTGAGTGACTGGAGAGATGGCTCAGTGATTAAGAACACTGCTACTCGGGTTTGGTTCCCAGCACCCACAGTGCAGCTCACAGACACCAGTAAATCCAGTTCCAAGAGAGCTGCCTCTATTCTGGCCTCCATAGGCACCACACTCACATACAGCGCACATACATACACATAAGCAAAACACCCACACACATAAAATCTTTATAAGGCCAAAATAACCTAGGGCCGGTGAAATGGCTCAGTGGGTTCTGGCACTTACTGCTAAGACTGATAATCTGAGTTCAGTCCTCAGTATCCACAGAATGAATGAGATAACCAACTCCTGCATACTGTCCTCTGACCACAACCTACCCCCCAGCTCCTCACCCAGGAGAGAGAGAGAGAGAGAGAGAGAGAGAGAGAGAGAGAGAGAGAGAGAGAGAGAGAGCGCACACATGGCAGTACATGCCTATAATTCCTATAATTCCAGTACTGGAGGGGGTAGGAGTGCTAGGCCTCACATAGTGAGTTCTAGGCCAGCCTATGCTACATCAGACCTTGCCTCAGAAGAGGGGCAGACCTACGTAGGTGGGGGATGTAGCTCAGATGGTTGACCACTTGCTTAGCACACGTGATCATGGGTCCAGTCCCAAGACTCAGTTCTGTGATACGGTTGGACAGTAACTTTACATCAATGGTTTCAAACTGTTCTAGCGCAGGAGAGGCGAAAGGGAGATAGGTTCTGGCAATGTAACCGAGGTTGCTTTTGAGCTTTCCATCCTCTTGCCTCAGCCTCCTGAGTGCTAGGATTACAGATATCCATCTTGGATATCTACCATGCTTGGCTCAGTGGGTTTCCTTCCTTCCTTCCTTCCTTCTTTTTTTCCCCCCCTGGACAGCGTCCCATTTAACCCAAGCTTGTAGCTGAGACTGACCTTGAATTTCTGGTCCTCCTGTCTCCACCTTCTGAGTGCTAGTGTTACAGTCATGTGACCACTGTACCCAGTTTGATGCAGCACTGGGGACCAAACCCAGGGCAGTGCGTATTCTAGGCAACCTTCTTCCAACTGAGCTGCAGCCTCGGGCCTTCATATCTCATACTCAGGCTACCACACACCACATTCTCCTGCTCTCAAAAGAACTCCACACCGATTCCTGTCACCTCCCACACTGGCAGCTTCCCTGGTCCACCTATCTGAAATAAGACAGGTGGCTTTTGAGACTCCCAACCTCAGGGCTCTCCCGTTTGAACTGTTCCCCATATGTCCACAAGAGAGCATCAGTTCCCACTTCTGGGAGCTCCCATTCCCAGCTCAGAGGTGTTCTACAGACGGGTGCTCCTCATAGCCCAGCAGACCTTACAACATCTCCCGTCAGTAACTTCTGTAGCCTACCTAGTCCACCCATCCACCCGCACTCACTCCAGTCACACCAGTGGGTCTCTCTCTTTGTTCCGTTTGGTTTTAGAGACAAGGTCTCACTCCATAGTCCTGGCTAGCCTGGAACTCCAGGTCCTAGCCTTCCTCCAGCTTTTGTTAGTTCTTAATTTTTTTTTCTTCTGAGACAGGGTTTCTCTGTAGCTTTGGAGCCTGTCCTGGAACTAGCTCTTGTAGACCAGGCTGGCCTCAAACTCACAGAGATCCGCCTGCCTCTGCCTCCCGAGTGCTGGGAGTGCACACCACTACCGCCCGGCTTTCTTTATTTTTTTTTTCCCCAGAAGCCAGTCAGTGGTGATGCAAGCCTTTAATGCCAGCACTCAGGAGACAGAGGCAGGGAAGCAGGAAGATCTCTGTGAGTTTGAAGCCAGCCTGGGCTACAAAGTGAGTTGCAGGAACAGCTAAGGCTACACAGAGAAACTCTGTCTCGAAAAACAAAAAACAAAACAAAACAACTATATGTGTGTGTGTGTGGGGGGGACATGTGCATGCAGATACGTGTGTAATGTATGTGTGAGTGTGTCAATTTTATCCCCCACTATGTGTGGTCTGGTGGTCAAACTCAGGCTTCGTGGCAAGCGCTCTGACCCAGTCTTGCCTAAACTAGTTATTTCTTGCTCATGCCAGTCTGCCTCTTGCTCCAGAGCCCTTTCTCTGGCTGTTCCTTCCCCTAGACACCTTTGGCCCAAATCCCTACTTGGATCTTTCTTCAGCTCTTTTGAATCTTTTCTCAAATGTCACCTCAGCAAGGTCTTCTCTCAGGAAATTTTAATCCAGTCCTTCACTTACCCACCCATTACCTTCTCTAGTTAATTAGTTTTCGTTTTAATTTTTATACTTAATTATTGATTTCTGC
>NW_026068283.1:391357-392679 GCF_014885135.2 Alexandromys fortis | reverse complement strand
CATGTGGCATGCATGCAGAGGTCAAAGGACAAACCCATTTCTCTCCTTCAGGTCCTGTTTTGGTCTGGTTTTTGAGACAGGGTCTTGCTTTGTCACCTAGCTGAGAACTCAACATATAGTCCAGGCTGGCCTGGATTTTTTTTTAATTTTTTTTTCCCACAAGACAAATAAGGCAAGAAAAGTCAATATTCAGCAAGTAGATAAAAACAATGAAACACGACAAACTCACAGACAACACGGCTGCCCACACAGAACCTCTCTCCAAATGTTCAGAAACAATCCAGTAGAACCAAGAAACAAAGCCCAGGCAGTTCCACAAGCTATAACACAAATATACAAAAATCCATTTCATTAATATACATGGCAAAAACACATGGACCAATAAAAATAATCCACAATAGCATAAAATGCAAACTCATACAAACAAATATGTATTATTTGCATGTGGAAAATCTACAAAATGGATAAAGAAAATTTAAAAGATAAGAAAAAGGCTTGGAAACATTTTCAGATTTCAGTTTCTCAATATTTCTGAGATATTAGTTCTAGCCAAATTGGCCAACTGATTCAATGCAATCCCTGTCAAAATCCCATCAGACATATCTTTGAAGAAACTGGGATGCTGATTGTGAAATTTATATAGAAAAGTAAAAGGCATCTACTAACTTGTATGATTATGATAAAGAAGAAAGTTAAGGAGGGCTTATATTACATGACTTCATGATTCTTTCAGATTAACTAGGCTAGCAATAGAGGTCGGCAGACTTGAGGTCATTATCAGGGATGCTTACTTAGTTTCCAGAGCTTGACAGTTGAACAATTGCCCGTGTTGCTTTTTAAAATGTAGCCTTGCTCATAAGACTTCAGGGCCTCTCTGTTCTTCAGGAAAAAGTGCAGACTCTTCATTGTGGCTTTTGAGGTCCTCATCTCTGCATATACTCATCCTACCACATCCGTCATCACCTGTGCCTCCTCCAATCTCTCTCCATCATCCTGTGTAGCCACTCTGCCTGCTACTCAGGGTCCAGTCTCCAGCTGATGGCCTGGAATTTTCTATATAGCTGGGGTTGCCCTTGAGTTCCTGCTGCTTCTGCCTCTACCTCCTTAGTGCTGGGGGTTGAACCTAAGGCCTTCTGCGTGCTAAGCAAACCCACTGCCACTCTACTGCTGACTATAGTCCCAGCCAAAGGCTAGTCATTTTTAATGTGTAAATGTGTGCTCCCCACACCCTGCCCCACCCGTTCTTTTTGCTTTTTTGTTTTTTATTTATTTATTAAAGATTTCTGTCTCTTCCCCACCACCGCTTCCCCTTTCCCTCCCCC